>NC_142671.1:4498634-4751134 GCF_964200805.1 Pocillopora damicornis
ACTTCCTTTTTTTCTTTCCAAATTTGAAGTTCTCGCCCCGCTATTTTGAACATAGGTAATGTCAAGGCCAAATAACTAACCCCTTAAGAAAAACAAAACAACGATAACATTTCAAAGCGATCAACCTCTGTAAGTTTAGTCCAAAGGAATTTTAAGTTCAAATGATTATCATTATCATCATTATCATGATAATTATAAATAAAATGCAATAACAGAGTTTAGTTTGATTTATAAAGAATGTGAACGCATATATTCCGTTGCATTTTTGATCCTAATATTGAGTGTAGCGGATGAACTTAACTTCTTCTTTCCTTCTATTCATAACCTATGAAGAGGAAAATATTTGAGAAAACTCGCTTCAAATTAAAGAACAATGGGCAAACCTGGCCCAGCTGGCTTCGCACAACTCTCTTTTCTAAAACTCCTTACTTAAAATTTCCGGTATGGATGTTTATTACGATGAAAATACATGAAAATGCGTGAAACTCGTTCGAGGTTGAGAAACTTTTTCATAATTTGAAGTGAAACATAATAATTTGTATTTATTTCTTTTATATGTATTCATGTTTAAAAACGAAACAGTCATGAATTCAAGAAAACTGTTAATTTCTTGCACTAATTGTTGTAAATAGGGAAGTTTAAAGGCGTGGGCTGTTTTCATTCCTTCCTTTAGGCCTCCGCATGACGTTTATGAAAAAAAAACTTCCTTGAACTCCTAAGTTAGAAGCTATTTAAATTTAAAAAATGTCCTGCTCTACGAAAATAGGTGGTTAGCTCTGAACTGAAAAATGTCCTTTCATCGGCTACCATCAGGGAGTATAAATTCAGTTGACAAGAGCAATTCTAACACTAACTTAGCATTCTCGCTTCTTTAAGAAGTTCAAGTTTAGGTTGAATTGAACATTGGTACAATGTCTCGTATTTTCCCATGTTCTTTCCAAATCTTTCTGTTCATCGCGTTGGTTTCTGAGAGTCAGATTTTGGCCCATCCCATCACATCATCTAAAGGTTTGTGCCAGGTTATTCTTTTTTCCATACTCACAAATTATTATTTTTCTTGTGAACTGCAGTAACCGAGGTTGAAGTTATGGTGTAAATTCTCGTCCTGTGTTCAGCTGAATAGAATTTCTGTGCAACCACGATAATATGGATTTTAATGTGTTTGAACTTGTTTTTTTTTCTTTTTTTCATTTTTTGCCCTCTCGTCATTCTCATCATTATCTTTCCAATGACTGTGTTTTTGTTTCTTAAGCTTGTTTTTGCCTGGATTAAAATCAAATTTAACTAGGTCATTTTTCTCATTGTTTTTTTCAGTTTAGCTTATCACATGAAACTTTTATTCAACAGCTAATTGTGCTGAGCTTTATATTGATGGTAATACAACCAGCGGTGTCTATGCGATTGATCCTGATGGTTTAGGTATCTTTGATGTGTACTGTAACCAGAGCACGGCCGGTGGAGGATGGACAGTGATCCAGAGGAGAGTGAACGGATCTGTCGATTTTAATCGTACTTGGTGCGACTACAAGCATGGCTTTGGTAACAAGAATGGTGAATATTGGTTGGGTCTGGACAAGATAAACCGCCTCACTTGGAGAACAAAGAACAAGCTACGAGTAGATCTGGACTTTGAACTAGATCAGAAAATTCATCATACTTACGCCGAGTATGACTTGTTCGTAGTTGAATCGGAATTAAAAAATTATTCCTTGATTATTGGTGGGATGTCTTCAGGTAAGTTATTTGCTAGGTCATAATTACTATGATTAGTTTAAGATGAAAAAACAAATTATTTAATCAGCTAGATGTTTTACATCGAAAATTACCCTTACTTAATTTTGAACGGTATGTTACGCCTTAAGAATAAGACAACCTTTCGATGCAGTCTTGCACTTCGATCATCGGAGGGACTTCAAAATATAATTTTTTGTGGTATGTCATAATTATTTTGATTCATGGACTGAACGTCTAAAGTAACAAATAAATAAATCAGCTGGACTTTGAAGCGAGGAGATATCCATAGGTTGAAAGTGATCTGACAGTCGATTTGATGATTAAGATGAAGTTGATAGGTACGATGTTGATAAGTTATATTCAGCGAACACGGACACTAGAATTTAGCCTTAATTGCTCATGCGTACGTAGGGGACTGATGAATGCGCAATTCACAACCTGCCTTTAGATAGACAGCCGATGTTCGATGTTTTTTATTGGATGTTCACTTAACAAAAGTTTTCCTGAAGCCCCTGCATGTCGCATTAAAAAAGCCAATGCGGATCATCATGTAGACCCTCAAGGATATACGACTATGTGAGACTTAAGATTAAAAATAATAATAATAAAATAGTTGAAAACTCACCCATTACGACAGGCCTGTGCCAATTGTTTATGTAATTTATTGTATTTCAGTATTTAGAGAAAGAACCTATAATTATTACGCTATTGATGAGATTGTAAATTCTGTCCCAGGTTTTATCATTTTATTTTATATGCAAACTCTGTTTGAGAAAAGCGTTCTATAAACGATTATAATAACACTAAATTACTTTAATCATATACTTGTTCTTTCTCTCTCTCTCTCTAAAGGAAATGTCAACGATTCTTTTAGTAGCAATAACCACGCCCAATTTTCAACAATAGATAAAGACGACACAACCTGTACTAAAGAATTTGGCGCTTGGTGGTTTTCAAACAGTTCGAAGGCCTGTGGTTACTCGAACCTCAACGGTAATTACAGCCCAGCTGGTATGAGATGGTCTAAAGGGAGTGAATTCCCAGATACGCCCATCATCAAATCTGAAATGAAGATCAAGCCGGATTGCCCAGAAGAATAATTTATGGAAAATTTACGAGATCGTGTTTAAAAAGTTGACAATAAAATGTATTTGCAATGTATTAGTTGATTCTTGTGTAACTCGCTGAATGAGCGAAGTATGTCGAACCAAAGTGCGGAGAAGGTTATGGGAAAACTCAGCCACACCAACTGAGCCGTGAAGCATCTTCTTGTCTCCAGACATATCTTAATGGTTCGCGTGTATTGTGTGTCCTTCATATTTTCTTACTCTTCGAAATCACAACATGTCTCCAAATGGAAAGGGGTTTTTCCCCCGCCAAAATACCACATACCTGCTATTTTAACATTACTGCCATACGCGCTGAAACTTTGTATTCGGGCAGTCGGAGGAACACTCGATGTCTTTTTCCACGTTGCACAAAGCGGACATATAAAAATCTCGGTCACCAACCAGACACAAGGAATATATTGTGTAATTCGTCGAATACAACAATTAAAAGAAACGAAGAAAAATGTACTTACACGAAATTATGCTAATTTGAACTAATATAGGTTTTAAGTGCTTTAATGGAATTTGTTAAAAAAGGGGCTCAGGTCTTCCTTGACCAGAACATATCATAGCAGGTTGGAAACTCATCCAGAAGAGACCGGATGATTCATTGTGTTTTAATCACAGCTAGTTTAATTCATGACAAAGTAAAAACTTAAGCATGGACTCGGGATTAACCGAGGCTGATGAAACATAAATTATTTGTGTGTGGTAGCCACATACCTTCACCATCCTTTCCTTTTTAGGAAAAACTGTGGTCAGAGTGATAGGTGTTATAATCCATCAACTATTTTTGCCTAAAAGAGAACACTGAAAAGTAAACATTCCACGCAGCAAACAGAACCCGGGGGTAACTTGAGACAGTGTATTCTAATCGTCCAGGTGAGTGTAGTCCAGAGAAGGACTCTTGTCGGCAGTGGTGACTGACGTTTCGACAACCTGAGTGGAAGTCATCATCAGAGTCAAGTGAATAGTTGTTGTCAGTCGAATGTTCTAAGTCCGGTTTGTATAAACTGATTGGTCAGTTTCGCAGTGGTGTTATTGGCTGCAAAACTCAAGTGGCTTAAGTTGGTCGTGATTGATCGGTCCCGTTCTGTTCGTTTTTAATGTAAATGTCATGAATGAGTCGTTTGTATGGTGCTGGTGGTGGTTGGCACTTGTTGAGGGGGTCTGTTCTAAGTTTGTAAACCAGCTTAATAGGTCAGTCGTTGATAATAATCGTTGCTGTTGACTAGGCATTGCGCAAAGTCTCAGTAAATTGTGTGGTTCGTAAGTCGATGATGTTCAGCAATGTGATTGTTGACATCATTTTTTCCTCGTCGCTCGCTTGTGATCAGTCAGTCTTGTTGTGAGGTTTCTTCCAATCTCTTCGATGCAGGAAGCGTGGCAGTCATATTAATTGATCTTACAAACCGTTCGCTATCTCTTCCTCTGTTTGTCATTGTCTCTGACGTTTGTCAGTAACTGACATGTACAATTACCGTTCAACTGTTTGTAGTGTTTACCTTTGTACTGAAAGTTAGCAAAGGTACCGTAAGTCCATTAAGTCCTCTGTCGGCAGTGGTGGAGGGTCGGTAGAACGTGGGATTGCAATGACAATACATATTAGTGCCAGTTTAGGTGAAATACTGTTAAGAGTAATTTCAGGTATCTATACAGTCTTGGCGGCGTTAATAAAGCCCTCGGTGAATTGCAGTTTACATCTGGATTTGCCGGTCAGCGGTTATAGTATTGTCGTCAGATACTTGGATAGTTGGTATGTAGGAGAACCACAGAAAGAAACAAAAGGTCTCATCGGGAAACCAGGTTTGTGTAGTTTCAGTAGACCGTAAAGGATGGGGTTAACTGATTACTGGCAAATGGCTAAAATTGTAATTGACAACTGACAAATCGCTGGAAATCTAACTGACAACTGACATTTGTGGTGGGCTTTTACTGAAAGCCGAAAAAAGACCGGATCGCCCTAAATATCCTAAAAACTGGCTCTAAAGTAAGGATGGTTGATTTATTTTGTCCGATAAAAGTACGTTTTTTATTAAAGATCAGTAGGAGTACGCCAGAGTGTCATATTTCGTTAATAATTACCGCATGGACCATCCACATCAAGGTCATATGTCACATATCGATTATATGATCTTTGATACCCAACTCGATCGTCAACTTACGCGATGGCCTTCAATGATAGTATTTTAAAACTGTTGTTGTAAGCATTTATCAAATTGATTCGGAAATGGCATTTGAGAGTCACAGAAGCCATATTCCTAACATAGAGAATAATAGATGAGTGCGCGTCGATATGGAATTTCTCCTCGAGCGTTTACCTCGATAGTTCGCGAGTGAGCGCAGCGAACGAGTGAGATGTCGAGTATATGTATTATTTTGTTTATTATATAAACACAATAGCCCTTTACAGTGAAGAAAAGCCGACTTCATTTATGAATGAAAATAAATGAATCGACAATCCCCGAACAACAATCGTAGAGTGCGTTGGCGCTAATTCCTAAGATGGAAAAATGTGTTGAATCATGATTACAAAAAAAAGAATGATCGTAATTTTCAATTTACAAAATTCTCATTTATTGACTTTGTCCTTACAGACAGAAGAAGTCTTTCAGGTAACGGCCAAAATCGGCCAGTGGTAAATCATCCAGTCGTCGATTTACATTCTCAGCCACCTAAGCCACTGAATACGTAACTTTCAGTTTTTTTTTTTAGTGGATTGGTATTGAGAATCGTGAAGGCTTTGCCATTCATTCATCAACCTGACCGAGTGGCGCCAAAGGTGAGTGACGTGTCAGCCGCTGATTGGCTATATCAACACAGGTGAAAAAAAAACGATATTTTTTCACGTGTGTTGTTACGACTTTTCTCAGGGCCGGAAATCCCTGTGTAACACCGCAGTTTATGTGATAAAATGATATAAACACCATAATGGCGCTGAAAAAGCACCTTATTTCGTTCCTTGGTCAAAAGAAGTTGTTCAGTAAATTTGGCTTGGGAGATTTTGATGTGAAACTTTATCACATGGCTCCGAAATAAGGCGGCAAGAGCGACAATTTTGCTTGAAATACGGACGAACAATGGAATCTGGAGCCTCAGACCATACTGGCTGGAGCAGGAAACGAATTATAGAGTGTGTATTGGAATGGTTTGGTATTTCGTATTGTATAAATATATCAGTAAAGAGCCTACTCTGTAGTATAAAACGCCTATAGATACCGATTTATAAGCGCTCAGAATTTTGCGAGGAATGTAATAGGAAGGTCTTATCAGCAATGAATTCTAGCGCAAAGAATTAGACCTTGCCTGCAGATCTGTTCCTTGTTATTGCCTTGCCAGATGTAATTCACCTTGGGAAGAGTCTTAATTGCAGCTGGGCTGACTAGTTCATTGACCTTGAAGGCGCAATAAGTAACTTTGTCTCAATACGCACCCTGCGTGATTCTGGAAGCTTTGATATTCGCAGAAAACTTAGGAAATGCGTTACCCTCGATTGTGTGCGAAACAAAGATCGCATGGCAGTTAAACCAATCGTGCACCTTACCAGACCTGCAGTCTTATATGTTTTAGAAGAAGTAATGTTTGTGGTTTTACACCGTGGTGCCAGAAAAGTATCGCTTCTGGAAATCAAATCAAGGTGAAAAGACCTCTTTATGCAAAAGACTTATCGCCCTTAAACGTGGAACCCAAGGTAAAATTGTTGCTTGGACTATGATTTTGATTCTCGCGAGGCTCGTGTAATAGAGTTGCGACTGCACCAACCTGTAGACGTTGAAGTGCCCGAAGGAACGTTCAACGATGCTAGAGACTTGTGTTTCATCAATGGTGTTGTTGTTTTATCGCAGAACGTGCTTCATCTTTGATTCGCTTCAATGACCTTGAAGGCAAGGTAATTGTCAAGCCAGGAAGCTTAAAAAATCGAGCTGATCCGTTGTCTCAGCTACCTCGTTTCATTTTACCGCTTGATGGCACAGTATCCGTTCTACGAAAACGACTGAACACCCATCTACAAAATTGAGTCGCTAAATTCGGAAACTTGAAGCCTGTCCAGGTTCGCCCTCCTTCAGAAAAGCCAACTTCAATCTGTGCTGCAAGTGAAAACATTCTTTGTGCAGACGATGTCGAGAGAGGAATTAAACAGGTGAAATCACATTACAATAGAGTTGGCATTGCTGGTACCGGAGTCAAACTCGCGACCTACCCGACTAGAATATCGAATGTCATATCGATGGAATTTCCCACAAAAAGAGCTTACTTTCAGCAGTCGCTCTAGACGATGGCCTTTATGTTTGCAACTTTTCAAGCTTAGAGGTTTACCTACTTCTAAAGAACAAATCAGAGTCTTGTAAAGAAATCAGAAGACTGTAAATTTGAAGACGGGATAGCGTTCACTGACTTGGGAGATCAAAAGGTAAAGTTATTCTGTCCTTCTAAAAAAACGTTTATACCTTGATGGACTCTTCTCGAAAGGAGCAAGTAAACGGATGAAAAGTGTTCTTTTACGCAAGTTCACGGCATATCTTCTATTTAGAAGATTCTATTCGTATCGGATGTTGCTACATATTACATTAAACTAGCATCGGGACTCAGTGGTACTGTGTCGTTCTTACAAGTCCTTGGAAGTCTTTATATCTTGTGTATTAGAGCCCAACGTATAGATAAAGTACACGTCTCTTCCAGATACCGTAGATAAAAAATCGTATATAGATGACAACATCACAAAAACCGTTTCTAGGACTAAAAAACATATCAGTATAAGGGAACCAACAGCAACAGGGGAACATTTTATTGGTGAACACAGAAACTGAGAAAATGAGTGCCGGTGAAAGAAAGAGATCGAAATAGCTATTTGCGTGTTTTTTAAAAGACTGAAGATATGAACACGAATTTTGATTGACTACCGATTGCTATATTTAATATGTTGCCTATTAATATTAATTAACATGTTGCCTTTCAACCAAAATCTAGCCAGACTTTCAATTAAAGTATCTAGCAGATCAATCATCAGAAAAAAAAATATCTGATGATGAAAGAAATCCGACTGGCTCTCACGAAATCGTAACAAGCTTGTTTTTATTGGTTTGTTTTTATCTCTCTTTTTCAATATTATGAACTGACCAGTTTTTCGCATTGTTCCTTCCTGCGCTAACTATCACGTGCAATTCAAAAAATGATAGGGAAATTACAAGAACTGAAAAAAAAAAATGCGAAATCTTACCTTACAGTTCAGAGGTTTCTGTTCCAAGGTATTTTCGGTTTATGCTCTGAAAAGACAACTTCGGTAAATTTGCTCCAGACAAACCTGCATTATGTGGACACCGTTCGGTCAATTTGTTTGTGTATGTATATGATATTTGTTTGCACAAAACATAAAACTTTGTTTTACCAACGGATACACAATTTAGAAAGAGGTACCCAAGATTTTTCCTTGTTATTTGATGAAAACGATATCTTTTCAAATCATTCGTCATTACATCATTACGAACTCCAAGCTTGGAAATAATAATATGGGTTAATATCTACGTCGTATTGTTTGACCGTTAATAGTGAGCTTTCTGTTTGTGCTTATAATCCGAATAAAGTAAACAAAAAATATAGGAGCCCAATTTTTTTCACTAAAGAAAAAACTCCAAATGACTCGCGCGCCACTGAGGGATTTGCTGTAAGCATTGAGACATTTGAATAAAACTTCACCACATTGATTAGAACGCTCCTCGATAAGGATATTCTAAAAATTACATTCTCGTACAAGTACTGGCCGGTAGTATTTCCGGACGTAGACGAGAAGGGGAATCATTTTGTGGGTTGTTACTTCCGGGCTCGGACAATGGAACCTGAATTCGAAAGCTTTGACAAAAGGAATCCTCCGATATTTGAAAGTTGATTTTTATCCCATACTTTTGAGATAATGGTCCCAGAGTTATCAAAGCTTTATATATCTGATCGCTGTTTTTTAACGATTCATAACTTATTTCCTCGAAATTTAGAGATTCTCGAGTATTGAAAGTTTCAAGGATTTATTATTGTAAGTTCAGCCATTACCCAGTTTTCGTCCAGTTTGCTTCGTCTCTGTTCTTTGTTGCGAAGCAGTCGTGTCATTTCCAATTGATGTCCAGTACAGGCACATTCAGTCATCTTGTTGGTACGCAAAAGAGAACTTGTTGCTACGCAACATAGAACAGAGACGAAGTGAATCGGACGACAGCTGAGTAAGGAACATCTCTTCCCGTCCCTTATAAAAGACTGAAACCATTTTTCCAAGTACCTGATAACAATACTAAAACCGTTGATCGGCAGGTCCAGACGTAAACTACCATCCACGGACGACTTCATTAACGCCAACAAGACTGTACAGATACCTGTATAGACTACAAACTAGTGTCATTTAATGTGAAATCGCTTTTCACATGTATTCCACTTCAACTGGCACTAGAATGTATTGACACTGCAATCTCACGATCTGCCGACCCTCTAACGCAACCGACAGAGGACTTAATGACCCTTTGGCTAACGTCAACTTATTTGCAGTACAACAGTAAACACCACAAACAAGTTGCACGATGTAGCTCTGGGATCTCCAGTTTCTGTTGTTGTAGTAGAAAATGTGATGCATAACTTCGAGGAACGCTCCCTTTCGACTTGCCGACAGAAGATATCGCTTTGGCTATGCTACGTTGAGGATACTTTCACCGCCCTAGGACACGACGAAATCGACGTATTCCCTCACCACCTTAAAGGAAAAAACAGTGACATGCAGTTTACCAGAGAATTCCAAGAAGATGGTACGCTTCCTTTCATAGACAGCGGAGCGTGAAGCCGTAACGAGAACTCGTTACGGACGTCAATTTACAAGAAACTGATACATACCGACAGATTACTAGGCGAGCTGCACGTTTTCAAAATTAATTGAAGGGTAATGAACACAGAAACCTCCATTTCTCCTGAAAGTATACTCGTGTATTTTTTTCTTTAGATATTATCTGTTCCCCGAACCAAATACCAAAGCGGTGCATTTCTTAGTGGAATGTTATACAATTTTGGAAACTTTAAGAAAAAAATTTTGTTCCAAAAACAATTGCACAATCAAAATCAGGATAAATGCAAAAAGAGTGAAATAACGGTACGATACTTCGCTTGCAGATCGGAAAAACAATTTTAAAAAGGAACAACTTTTCGGCAATGATGAGTTCAATTATTTCTGCAATGATTATTTCAATTATACACAAAATCAGAGGGCTGGATCTTGATTCCTGGTGGGGGAAATCAGTATTTATTTGCTTCTTTGTATCTCTCAACGAAACGGATAAGATCTTTCTTTAACAGCATAGTTTGTAAATTCTACACGATTTTACAGATTCTATAATTATATGATTGTGACCAAGATCCTATGACTTTAAGCGCAGGATATGGTAACTTGACCTTAATTGATTATAGAGTTTTAACCTGTCTCTCCCTCTAACACATCTGTTGACATACAGCCAGTGAGCTCAAAATTGCAAAGGAGACCTAATAATGTTGTTCCTGGAATGTTTCAACTTATTAAAATAATCCCTTTTGATCCATTACTTGTCGAATAACATACAAAAAACCTCTCACAGACTATAAAACAAAGTATTTTGGAATTCTTCAACCGATGTGAATTTGTGCGCATTTCCGACCCTTTTCCCATCGTCAGCGCTCACTTTTATATTGACATTTCTATTTCATCAAATATTTAGTGACCTACCATAAGTTGCCATTTCCCAAACTAGTATGCCAAACGACCACCTATGAATGGGCGAAAAAAAAACCTTGAGAGCCAAAAAGCAACGATTGATGACTTACTTTCAGTTAAGTATGTACTCGCTGACGTTTGATTGACATGGGAACAAATTTGTCTGAAATTAATATTCTGATTACACGTTGTGTAATGTTCGCGTGGCATTATGGAGGTTTCGGATTATTTAAGCGTTTCGCGGGAAAATTAAGTAATTCAAGGTTGGTCAGTCTTTCTAATGATAAGTGGTATTTCATATGAGTATATTTCAAAGATTTCTTGGGCGCGAAGCGAATGCATTAAGAAAGCTCACGGAATTCGCTCTTGCTCCAAATTACATGCTGTATTCAGTCAGTGTACGGACAAAAGATGGTAACTTCACCTGAAATATTTTCCATTGCAGCGTTACCAGAGGAGACTCTTCGACCTTAATTAATTTTTGCATATCGAAATTTTATAATTTGTAGAAAGAATTCTCAAAATTCAGGCGTTAATCGGGGCAAAAAGGCATATCATTGCATAGCATATACTCCAATGAAGTCGCAGATTGCCTCAAACCCGGAGGCATCTCTCTAACTTTCATCCACTAACATCTTGAAAACACCGCAAATCCATATATTTGCTGAGTTTTGCTCGTCTCAAAGCTTTTTTGTAGAATTCTGAAAATTGACCAAGATATCCTTTTGACCGTTCGCCTCCTCGATAATTTTCATAGGGTACAGTTCCATGGAGATGTTCGTCTTTAGAATCTCTGCGAGATCGAGTTTTCTTGCACCCTAAATACCCAGCCCAGTAAACTTCATCACATAAATAAACTCTTATTTTTTGCGTAGATTAATAAGAATGTTATTTGGATAGTCGAAATAAACCTCACCTCCTTAAACCCGTGTTCCAATTAGGTTGGCAATGTTGGGATGTCGTCCAGCCTGTTTCAGCGTTCTTATCTCATTCGGCAACGCGGCTTTCGCAGGTGTGCATGCATTACCGAGCATAAAATAATAAACAAAGGTGATAATTATTCATAAGTTGCTTACGTTGTGTTGTACCTCTAATGCAAAGAAAGCGAAGAATACTGATAATACTCTGCCAGTCTAATCACCTTGCTACAGATATTAAGTTAAAGAATTCAGATTGCAATTGGGTAACATACAATAGTCCCAAAAATACGTATAATCGCATTTTTTTTTGAAAGCGAGGAAATATTAAATTTCAACTTTCATTTAATTGCTCAGTCGGCAAAAATGATGTTTTTCTTTAATTTAGTTAGAGTAAAATCTCATACTGAGTTCTGCTACATGATTGCCCTTCAAGGAAAATAAATTCAATGCTTATTATCAACATGCAACCTCACCTAAATTTTAATGAACAGGAACGTGAGATTTGGAAGCTATTTCCCCAGAGCTGCTCTCTGTGATACATATGTCCAGTATTCAAGTGAAAGAATATCTTTCAAGTACTTTCATCGCTTTCCCAAAAGAAATGGTCGTTTCATAATTAAATTTAATGCCAAGGTAAGAAATATAGAGCATATATCTCACCTAGATACTTTGTGGACAAGAATGCCGGCTTTGATGCTTTTTCTCCCGCGCTGTTATTTGCAAAGCAGTAATATTTTCCATTATCTTCCCTCTTTACACCCTTTATCACCAGCTGGCTATGAATTTGCTCGTCGTCGAGGAAAATCTCAGCTTCTCTAATCCAGTTGTTAAACTGTGCAGCAAGTGCGTCATCGTTCTTTATCCATGTGATAGACGGCATGGAATGACCTGTGGCGGCGCATTCAAATGTTGCGTTGAAACCAGCGTTAACAGCTTGGTTCTTAGGATCCTTCACAATCTCTGGTGCCAGGGAAGCATTTCAGATGACGATTGATATTTTTTTTGAAGAAAGAAAGCAAAATTTGAGAAGCCGTCAGTGAGTAAAGATCAAGTAAAGCAGGGAAGGTAAGTAATTAAGGAAACGCTAAAGGGATAAAGAGAGCTTCGTCACGGCAAAGACATCTTTAAATAGTACGCCCACGCCTTGTGGAAGTTCTATCATGTCCAATCGGTTTTGCCCATGCTTCTGTCTTCTTTCTATCCATGTTACTTATCCACTAGAAAGTGCACACTTTAGTGTTTTCTATCTAAAGATTATTAGCACCAACCAACAAAGCACCTTGACTTCTCTTAGATATAGTAGCTAGCCCATGGAAGATAAATATATGTTACTCACTAGATGGGTGGTCCGAGGTCTTGGAGGGCACAGTTTTTCCCAATACGGACCGACCTTAGCTGGTGAATAACATTTTTATGCTTTTTCTAAAACCTAACAAATGGTTGCGAAAAGAACCTTAATGATAAAGGGCTGAAATTACGGCAAGATTCTCCATAAACGGAACAATTTATGAGCGAGTAGATGGTAGAGAAAACAAGGGCAATGCAAATGAAAGAGAGAGGTTTCATCAAAACATATTTATCTGCATAATGATATTAAAAGGCGATTTAAAAGGCTTCCAGGAAAACTCTGAAACATTTTTTAAAAGTATCTGTCACGATTTGACGCCTGTCAATTTAAAGGCGCGTAGGGACAAATCATATGCGCATTTTTTAACAAACAACAGTTCTGGTTGTCAGCTTGGCAAACCAATTCAAGCTAAATGGCTCTGCAATGATGAAATTTTAAATGAAAAAAGTCATAGGAGCCGAAGGAAAGTATTTTCCTAAGAAAGCGGATTAAGTTCAGTTAACTAATCAGAATCGGAATCATCGCTCATGATGATTCTTTGTTTCTTGGGCTTCGCGAACTTTGGGCTTTCTTCTTTTTCACGGGCAATGTTGAACGTGAAGGTGCAGCCTTCAATTTTCCCGATGCAAGCGCCTGAGAAAACTCCTGATTTACTGACATCTTTGGGAAGATTCGCCGGCAAAGTGGTGTTCTCGTGGACGCTTACTGTCGATGTCTGAGTAATTTCTTGGCCGGAGCGGCTTAAACTGAAGGACATTTTCCGCTGATGGTCTGCGGAGGCTCTTTAAATTTCTGTGCCCGCTTAATTGAGCGACGTAATTTACGGGAACCTCTGCGTCCATCAGGCGAGATAAACAAGTCTTTCGAACAGTGTGGTTGGTAAAATTTTCCTGCAGGCCTGCTGATTGCGCAGCTGTTTTTAATTAGAGTAATAAACAGATGAAAGCTTTTAGAGTAGGCAAAGAGATAACTCGTGGGTTCCGTGAGCAATGAATCATTCCGTGTTACTCATTAGGTTTAATGCTGTTTCGAAAATGAAATTTCTTCCTCTTCTAATTATCACTGATTTGCCAAACTTTATTGTGCCCAGGCAGTATGATTAAAAATCGGCAAATTAGAATGAGCTTTAAGCAGGCACCGCATTTGCCAGTTTACTTTATTATGAAATTTCTACGCAAATGTATGCTCACAAACAACACCCTATTATACAATCTAACTCATGTCATCAATTACTTTATTGCTTCTCGAGGAGATTACTTTATATGTTTTGCCTACCTTGCAGCTCGACAACGTTTTGCCTGCAATAACTCTCATAATGATTGTGAGCCTCACAAGTGTAGTTTCCAAACTGTTCCATAGTCAACCTCTTGAGCATTGATATGCAGCGTAGCTTTTTCGCTTTTGATATACCCTGCAGGCATTTGGCTCCAACTGGTTTACCCTTGGGATCAAACCACTAAATATACTTGGTCCATCTTCTAGGATGTAGCCGGTCGTCATACCTTGGCCGCGCTATGCAAGTCAAGTTAATATCTGCACCTACTATTAATGTGCGGTTTGGCAGACTTGAGAAGGTCTTCATTTCATGTGTCACTAGACGGAAAATTAAAAAAAAAATTAAATGCGTAGTCCTCGAGGTAACCTAAATCAATCATAACGATGATTTAACCAATAACTTCACTACAAAACTTGATTTGTGGATCAAGTATGTAACTTTAGATTTGGAAACAAAAATTCAGTGCCTATTAACCAATTTTACTATTGCATTTTTTGCTTATTTCCTCGGATGAAAGGCTGCTTATAGCACTAATAACAAGAAACAGCATGAAGAAGTTGCCAGCGTTTCCAAGCCAACGTGTATTTAGCATTCTGGTCATTGGATGTTCGTCCACTTCCTCATGCAAAATTTACCTAAATGTAAAATCGTCTGTTTGCTATGGCATAAGGCAAAACGTCTTTTTTAAAACCAAAGCAGCCAGCGGGTGATGGAAATGTTTCTCTTCATCAACAGATTAATTTTCAAGTTATTACCAAACTTCTATTGGGAATATGAGCCGAGGTGCAAAATGATAGACGAGGGAGAGGGTTAAACCTGCTCTTGAGGATGTGGCTTTATCATTATTACTATTATCAGACTTGTTATCATTACTTTTATTATCACCACCATAATGATAGCTATTATCATCATTATTTTTATTATTATTGTAATTATTATTAATAAAAATTAATTAATTGATTAATTTTAGCAAATGAGTCAACCGAGCGAAAATAATCCCATTATTTTCTCTGGCTGGTCCAAAAAGCTTAAAAGAATAGAAGCATGAGATCTCATTTCAGAACGTCGATATTTTGTGACCAAGAAAATGCAATAAACAAAAATGACAACCAGATGGCTTCGAAATTGTCTTGTGCAAAATGTCATATCTTATTACCTACGCAACTGATGCCTACGGAACCTGACCAGAATGTAAATTGAAGGTCTAAATAAAACCTAATGAAAACAGCAGGTGAGAGTTTGTCATGAAAGACTGGAGAGAAAAACGTCAACGAAATGAGAAAACCTCATTCACTTACCTTGTTATCTTCTTATGATTGTTGTTGATTGTTTTAATTTTACATTTTTGACAACAGTCATTTCCTATGGAATAATTTAAGCAAGTCTTGCAAAAGCTCAAGATGTTCTTCATTTAATGAAATGTGATGTTTCTCACTGATCATTCAAATTGCTGAATCTCCATGAGTTTTGGCACTTAGAGACAGCTTTGGTGAGTTTTCACGAGAACAAAGTATTTTAAAATAAAAAAATTAATAAATAGTAAAAGTAGTGATGAGAAAAAGGTCATTCAACCCACCTCAAGTCTTTTACTTGCCACAGCAGACAAGACGAAATGTGAATATACTCAACTTTCTTACGTTTAAATAAACATAAAGGAAACAGGTGTTTTTGCCTACGTATGTCACAATGTGGGTCTTTTCCGATCCAATAGTATACCTAGCAGCTATATTTCAACCTATTTGACACTGCATAAGGCCATGCTTATAGACCATTACGGCCTCCATTGATGTCCATTAAACATGTAAGAGTGTGTTAAAATGGTTCTCAAGGTTTGGCAGCAACCACAATAGACACATGTCCATAATTGCCACCCAAGTTTAAAATTTATGACCGCAAAAAAAAAAAAAAACAAAAACATATAAATGATATAGCTTATCTGCGTCATGAGGCATATAAACTAGCCAGACTTATGAATAAATTTTGTGACGCCGAATGCGACTTTTTTTTCCATAAGTTCAAGACTTTTTAAATAAAAATAATCATGATCAAATAAATATATAGAATGGTGCTTTTTGCAGATTTTACAGAGGAGCCAAGCTGTTTTAGCGCGAACTTTGCACATCGATCATTATCGCCCAGCAGTTAGTTTTTAACATTCGGGGTTTCCACTTGGCTGACATGCACTTAAAGCAAATAAAATGATAGAGGGTTATGAAGGCTTTTTTCCTTACCAAGTTTTTCTTTCCGTCGGTTTTATTGCCTTACAAAGAAAAATTTCGAATGATTCAGTTTTTTGAGGAGTTGACGAGAACCAGCACGAATTTCAAAATGGCGGCTTTTTAACATCTGCCTCATATTTAATCAAGGAATCTATCACAATAAGCATGGAGTTCAAAGAAACTTTCCATAAAAGTGGTGACAAATTTTTTCTTGATAAAGAAGAAAATTAAAAATAGACTTCTGGGATTGGCGGCTTCAATGCTAAAAACGCTATAAATCGCCTTCGGCGTGAAGATTATAATTCACTGTAATGTTGACATCGTGAATATGAAACCGATCTTTGCACGAACACTACTTAAGCAGTAATGAAAATAAGGCCTAAAAAACTGTACGGGATTTGAACCCATGACCTCTGCGTTATTGATGCAATGCTCTACCAACTGAGCTAACAAACAAACTGGGAGTTTGTCGTTATTTCGGTTCCGAACAAACCCATGAAGTGATGAATAAATGACTGTTATTGGCCAGCTGAGAGGTCCGTATTGGACCCGAGGTCTTGACTTGTGGTACTCAAGACAGAGGGCAGTTTTTTTCGCAATACGGACTGACCTAGGCTGGTGAATGGCATGCGGACTGTTGATGGTGATCTATGAGTCAACCTTTAATCACATCTCTTAAGAATTAAGCTTTCTCAAATTTATTAATTATTCATAACTGAGGTGAACATCCAAGCAATTCACGCCAATCTCGTCACGTGCATGCGGTTTGAAAGCCCCGGTGAAACACCGGAATGACGCGCTATCCCTGAGTTTCATATAATATCAAACCCTTGAGTTAGATAAAGCATCAAACACTGATGAACTGATTTCTTAATTTGAATATTACTACGTGAAAAATTCGTAAATATTTCCATTTTCTTTCATTTCCTGAGGCGCGATCGAGAAGCTATTTAAAAAACTCGTGCATAGGGTTTCATCAGGGTTTCCAAACACTCAAAAACAAGAAAACCACTCGGTCTGCAGCCTCGTGCTTTCATCAGTGTTCTCGTAACGGCAGAGGAGTTCTATATTTTTTTGGTGCCTCTCGTCTATTGTGGTTAGTTCAGCTTTGCTCCCCAAAGGTTCACCAGAATTTAATCAAAGACCTAGACAAAACGGGGAGACAAATCCAGTGTTCCTATAATCAGTACTGCATGCATTATGAATAGCTAGCTGACTAGGAAGTGATATTCAATAAAGTCAATAAACTCAATGTTTTTTTTGGACAGGTTTTGACGGCCTTGTCTGTTTGTAATTAGCTTCGATGCCTGAAAAGAAATCTCCTTTTTACTTAAGAGAAAGGTCTCAATCGGCTATAAGTATACTGCTTACGCCATTTCGAAGAATTTGGCATGCCTCCATTCTCATTAATTCCATGTTAAGTCTCACGCCAAAGACTAAGAAACAAAATACGAACCAGACATTTAACTGACGAGTCACTGATGCGAAAAGAAAAACAACTTAGAGCAGGTGTAGAGGTAATATTTTTGTCAGCTCTGTAAAGTTGGATTCATGGTTAGTGTGGAGAGGGTTGAAATTTATAATAAATTGTAGGCCCTTACCTTGACTGTCCTTCGAATTCCGGGAAAGCACTGTTGAAACAGCATTGGAATATTGGTTTTATAACCCAACAAGCATATCATTGAATTTTCGAAACGTTAGAGTGGAACTTTCCAGAACATTTTTGTAATTTTATCATGTATTCCCATTATGAAATAAGGACTTTATCAGCACCTACTACGCAGATTGTAACTTCGTGCTCCTGTCGTCTTTATTGATTGCAAATCGTAGGTTTTCTTCAACTCATCTGCATGTGAGATATTCTATGATTGCTATCTATTTTTGGTGAGGGATGACCAAGGAGGAAGGATGTTAGACTGGTCACATACTTTTCTCTCATTTAATTATCGTCATTACGTTGGTGTTGGGGAGTCTTGAATTTCTCTGTAGTTAAATATTGACGCACAACGTTTTACAACGTTTTGATCATTCTTGCTTTTAAAGATTCTCCATTATAAAGATTCCCGCTTTTAAAAGATTCCCATTTTAAAGATTCGCGCTTCTAGGATTCCCCGCTTTTAAAGATTCCCCATTTTAAAGATTCCTCTTTGCCCACTGCCCATTGCCAATTTCCTATTGCTCATTCCCCCGTTCCTTGTTTTAAAGATAGCCGGGCTCCCTACTGACGAGAATATAGTTTACTGCTGATCTAAATCAGGACGACTTCTACTACTTAATCACGTCGGGGCCGTGAGAAAATATGTGACGGTTCACTTCTTTGGAAAAGGACAGCTTATGACAGACTCGCCCATATGATCGAAAGGCATGCCCAAGACTATTTGTCTGATCACATTTAAGTGGCGCCTCATCTTATTTATTGATAGAAATCGAATGGTTTTTTTGTTAACCCTAAAGAAGGCGCTGGATTCAACCGAAAAGTTATGTGTCAAAATAATCAACCAAACATAACTAATATTATTGTGCCTTAAGATACTTTACGCTCTATACTAGAAAGCCCAGTTCAAATGGTCATGATAGTTGATGACAGTTTAAACGATCACTCGCGTATGATTACAAACTATCAAGCACTATCATTGGGTATCATCAACTATCACGAATGGCCAGCGGTGATTATGGCGGTCAGACGTGTTTCGAGCTTGTCCGTAATTTTATTAAGTTTTTCGCTGTTAGCTTTGTTCTCTGTCAACTTATACTCTCTCAAGCTCTCGAAAAATGCTCAAGTGCATTACGGGGATAATTTTTTCAAGTATTTCAACTCATACCCGGTCAGTTTCAATCTAATTTCGCCAAGGCATAGGTCACGGATCGGTGGCCAATTTGTCAACTCACCTCACAAGAAGTTTCAGAAGTCAAGAGTGGCGTACTATTCGAACTGTACGGCTTCCTTCAACCCGGTTGCTCTTTCTGTGGTTAGAAGTGGAGACATTCATCCTCATCCAGCACCTCACAGACAATGTGACTCAACTTGTAAATCAGCCATCCGCCATGACAGTTCTCGTAAAAAATGCAAGGAGTGTGATCGGACGATTGCTATAAATCACCGTGCAACCATATGCGACTGCTGCTCGTTGTGGTCTCACATTAAATGCGGCGGTGTGACCCCTAAGCAATATCTAATTTTGCAGTAGTCTTGCAGTACATCGCACACTTGCGAGTCATGTATGGACGCTCTTTGCCAATTACCTTTTGCGGGCTCGAGTTTGAACTCCAGCACAAGTACCAACAGTTCTACTGGATCATGTTCCGACGATGAAACGTGGAGTGAATACGATGCCTTGATTAAGAAACATTGGACCAACATTAAAATCGGACATGTTAATGTGGACCATATTGCAGGTTTTAAATTCTTTGAGGTCAAGTATTGGCTTTTAGAAGGAAAGTTTAATATTTTAGTACTTTCTGAAACGAAGCTGGATTCCAGTTTTCCAGATAGTCAATTTATGGTCACCGGATATCGAATGTGTAGGGCTGACAGAAACATACATGGCGGTGGTTTATTGGTCTATATCCGCGCAGACCTCTGCTTTAAAGTCATTAAAGACCTTCCCAATCTTCGATTATGTGAGCGTGAACGGTACAAGACTGAATCGATTGTGCTGAAGGTGAGGATAGCTAAGAAGTGGAAAACCATCGTCGGTATCTATAGACCTCTAACATCTGCGTCTGTCCCATAATCGCCATGGAAATTTGAACTATCCTCCATACTTGAGGCGATCACAATACTTCCTGGTAACTGCTTTTTCGTAGGCGACTTTAAGTCGGATATGTTACTACCAGACAAGCCGCCAAGGGATGGTAGAGTTATGGCAAACCTACTTGATATTTGCGACTTGAAGAATTTAATACATGAAGCCACCCGTATAACCAAGACATCAGAAACCCTACTAGACCTTTTTCTCACTGACAACTTGAGAAAAATACAGTCATCGGGCGTAGTCCATGTTAATATAAGTGATCACTCTCTTGTGTTTGCCATACTCAGGGCATCGGAACCGAGAATACGATCTCGGAAAATACAATTAAGAAGCCTCAAAAATTTTGATAAATAGCATTTTCTACATGATTTGCATAATGTTCCTTTCCAAGTAGCTGAAATATTTGACGACGTTGACGATAAGCTCTACGTGTTTGATTGTCTATACGAGGACATTCTTGGTGAGCATGCACCTTTGAAACAGGTCCGCATAAGGGGAAATCAAGTTCCCTTTATGAAGGAACAATGGTGCAAAGCTATTCGCCAGAAAAACCGTTTGTGGAAACGTTTCATCCGCGAAAGAACTGATACTAATTATGAATTGTACTAGAGACAAAGGAACATTTGCACTTCTCTAAGACGTAAAGCTATTAAAACTTTCTTCGACAAGAAAAGTGAGTCGGAAAACCCAAGGGAGTTTTTGAACACATACCGCCCAATTTTTGCATTCAAGGAAAAGCACGCAAGCAAATGACATAATATTAAAAGAACACGATGTCGTGATAACAGACAAAAAACAAATGGCGGAGCTTTTTAATAGTTATTTTGTCAACATCGCGGACGGCGTGCCAGAGATTACTGAACAGAGTAATGGAAACGAGTTGGATGCGCATTCTAGCATTCAGGCGATTTTCAACAACAATGAACAGCTCGCTGTGAGAAACAAATTTGCTTTTCAATATACTAATAAAACCCAAGTGGAAGCTTTGTTACTCAAAATCAACTCCCGCAAATCCTGTGGTCATGACGGAATACCACCGCGACTGGTAAAAGAGTCTGCCAACGCGATTGCTGGTCCTATTGTTGCAATAATGAATCACTCGATCAGGACAGGACAGTATCCGTCGCGCTGGAAATTAGGTCAGGTTACTCCTTTATTTAAAAAGGACGATGAACTGAACAAAAGCAATTATCGACCAGTGACCGTTTTACCTGCGTTCAATAATGTTTTCGAGAGGCTGCTTTCAGCGCAAATGGGCGACTTTTACCAAAACATATTGTCCGAATACATATCTGCCTACAGAAGGTACCATAGTTGTGAGACATCTTTGCTTAGGCTGACTGAGGACTGGAGGCGTAGTCTAGATAAAAAAGAGATCGTGGCGGTTATATCAATGGATTTGTCAAAAGCTTTCGACACCGTACCTCATGCTTTGTTACTAGCGAAACTGAAAGCGTATGGTTTGCATGAATCCAGCTGTGCCCTTATCGGTGACTACTTGAAGGATAGAATGCAGCGAGTGAAAATTGGTGATACTTATTCGGTTTGGATGAGCGTGAAGCGTGGCGTGCCTCAAGGCAGCGTCCTGGGACCCATGTTTTTCAACATGTTCCTCAATGACCTCATCTTTCACATTAAGTCTGTAAAACTAAACACTTATGCTGATGACTGCCAACTGCACACATCTGACGTAGACCCAGTAGCCTTGGAAAAGCGGATCAATCATGATGTACAAATAGCAAACAAATGGTTCGAAGACATTGATGAAATGTCTGAAGGGATGAAAGCCAACCCCGCTAACACCAAGGGATGGTTCTTGGCAAAACCGATTACCCTTTCTCCTTCTCAACCACAAGATGCCTGGAACTTTTTGGAATAATTCTTGATAATGAACTTAATTTCAAGGAACACATATCCTCTGTATGTAAAAAAATAATAATCAGTTCAGTGTCTTCAAAAGATTTGGCAAACTTATTTCTACTGAAATTATGCTTCGCCTTTATAAAACGTTTATGTTACCCCATTTTCACTACTGTTCAATGATATGGCACTTTTGTAGTTCAGAGAACTCTGTTAAACTGGGCACCTCAAATAGATGTATTTTAAGATTTGTTTTAAAGGACTGGGACTCGAACTATGATGATCTTTTAGACAAGGCAGGTGTGTGTGGTTTAGCCAACAGGAGGATACAAAATATGATGATTTGTATATTCAACTGTCTCCATCTTGGTAAATATCCGTGCTATTTGAAACAACTGATCAAGCAAAGATCTACTGCTTACTCCCTAAGGGGCACCAATATTTTATCACTTCCTAAGCCGTTTACAACCACATATGGTCTAAATTCTTTTAGCTATTCATCTGTTAAGTACTGGAACTCCCTCCCTGACCACTTTAGAAAGACTCTAGATTATAGTGAATTTAAGCGCAAACTGTTAGTGCACGGTTTCTGTTAATATTACATTAATATTACATTATATTATTATATTAATGATTATTATATTATTATATTATGAATTATTTTTTTCTCTTTTAAGCCTTGTTCTTGCTGTAAATTTTAAAATTAGTAATTAGGATGGAGATACTAGCTTGTAAACTACACTGAAATCCGAGGATAAATAAAGCTTATGTATATATGTATGTATGTATCGAAACGGGAATCGGTGATATTTTCAATAACAATCATAGCTTAGTGTTTAGGTGCCGGTTTCGCATTCGTATGAAAAAACAAAGAATCGCCAAGGCCCATGGCAAAAATTTGAAATAAAAATAGTCAGTAGAAAACCGCTTAAAATAATTTGTATGATCCAGTGAAAACTTCATTAATCAATTGCAATTACTAATACATCAACCTCCCACCCCTCCTTGCGTACTAATAGTTCGTCCTCCATCCCTCCCTCGGTAACAACAGTTTGCCTACCACCCCTTTCTAAGTACTGATAGAATATATTCCACCTCTTCCTAATAACTAATGGTGTGAGAAGTAGTCCAAAAAAAAAAGTTCCAAAATATGGTCCTAAAAATGGTCCATAAAATAGTCCAAAAAATAGTCCGAGAGTCCAAGGGTCCAATGATCTAGTCAACATTTTACCCTATGCCCATAGGTTATGATATTTGCATTAAAACGGTTTATAATAGTCAATGATAGTTGAAAAAATTGTTATTGTACACAAATATGGCGCGCTATGAGGTTAGAAAAAAGTTATGGCTCACTAACATCCGCTCGTTCAAACGGCTGAAACTATCATCATCTATCTCGCCTTTTTTAACGGAGCTTAAGAGACTTTTTATAGTGGCCGTTTACATTATCAACACAGTTAATAAAACCAAATTAGCTCGTCATACATCTCCACCGACGCAGCACCACGGGTTCTTTAGAACTTTACCCCATTTATTCAACTAAGCTCAAGCAAACCTGCGAGCCAGCAAATTTTATTGAACCTTGAATCGACTCAAGTTACATTAGCTTAGGTTTTATCATTTTAAAATAGCTTTGACATCCTTTTAACCACCTTATCTGAATTTCAGACTTGAAAAAAATTCATGAACTTCGCAAAACAATAGATAGAAACTGTCTGATTAGAAGTAAATAATTTTTTCTTACGTCAGACATCCGAGGACATCATAAAAAGATTCAAATCTCATGTAGGACCAACAGACAAGGCATTCTTAAGCTAATTGAATGATATCTCTCCCCTCGATTCATATCCCTTATTATCGTCGGTGAAAATATTCCCGGAGCCTACATAACTTTGTGAAGTTAGTTGGTCAGGTGCCAGATTGAGCCCCCATGTTACGTTTCCTTTTTAGAGTCTTACGGCCCTTTATCACCTCAAATAATATACTAAAACAAGTGTTACATACTAATGAAGGTACTTATTTATCCACGACAAATTACTGTCTAGCTGATGTGGTTGTGTCTTAGTCAAGTCTAAGAAGTAAAAAGTAATAGGAAATTACATTCGTGATTAAAACTACAAATACATGATTAAAACTACAAATACATGATTAAAACTAGAAATTGATGATTCAATCTTTCCACATCAATACTAATAAAATGCAAATTTAAAAAAAGACTGTGGCCAGCAAGCATCGTCTATAATTCGTTCCATCAATGTTCCACGTCACCCAAACGATTCTCCACTGCACACAGCACGAGCTTTTCGTCGACCCTTCCCATGTTCTTTGCTCCAAGCGACCAGGGTTCTTCAATATCCTGCGCAATTAGGACTGTTGGGTGTCTGCCATTGCTCATATGGACCCTAGTGACGTTTCGCTGTCCCTCCGACTGACGTTTATCAAATGAGAAAAGACAAATTACCGACGAGGAACTTTGGAACCATGTTAATGTATTCTTTTTCAACGCCTTGGAATTTTCTTAGTTATTACGGGTATGCTCAACAAAAGCAAATATATTTTCAGTAAAATCATTGCTTTCAAACCCAAATTGAAAATCATTACAGTTTAATTCCAAAAGCCTTCGTTTCAATCTGTCCACTCAAGAATTGAAACGTTGATGACAGGCAAAAATGAGTCAAAACGAATTCTTTATCGAATGAAAACGCACCTGTGGATGCACCCTTAAAGATTTAAATGAAGATAATGGGAAACTGGACGCGAAGTTTTCAATTTTTATGTTTGCATACTTTTGCTGTATTCTTGTTTCTTAAATGAAAAAGAATAAGCAAACGTGAACGGAAAAACAAACAACCACACAAAAAAAACCTAAAAACCACGAATATTTACCTTTTTTCCACCTTTAAATCGCTTGTACCACGAAAGCCCCAAAACACCATTGATAAGTAAGGTTACCACCACACAAGATGCAGCGATTACTATCGCAATCTGACTAGTTGAGCTTTCGTGCAGTTTTGTTTCGGTTATTTCTGTGATATAAGACAAAAGATCAAACTAAAACTTAAAGACTTTGATGGCCAACATCTTTCGTCGTAATGATTAAAAAAGGACCGTGCATAGTCCAATTAGGTTTCTGGCCATACGAGTGATTGAGCAAATTGGACGACCGTGAAATGCGAGTCCGATTTGCCAATCCATCCTGACATGACAATGACATCCTGTTACCAATTAATTATAACTACTAAAAATTTCCGAGGAAAGCTAAATGTATTCATTAAAAGAAGGACTTCTGATTCCAATCGTTAACCACTTGGTCATTACAATTTTGTGAAAGACACACACTAAAGCGCTCTAAAGACAACTTCCAATATTTTTTAACCCTCAGCTTTGGATGGTATGCCATTGCTATGGTTACTGTCATCAATTCTGTCTTTGGTGGACTTATTTGAGCTTGCTTAATGTGATTTGCTGATGTAACTGTTTGATTACCAGTGTCCGATTCCGACCAACTTTCCGCTTACAACACTATGAAGTTATAAAAAATAAGGCAGCTCATCCACCAATCATATTCGAGGAAACTGGGATGGTATAATATACTAATCATTGGTACAATTTAGGATGGCAAATATTACTACGATGGTCAATTACGACATACATGCATGAAGAATATTAATGCAAGGTGATCACAAAAATGTATTTAAGTCTTGCTGACTCAATCCCACTGTGTGAGCTGCAGCAAAGGAAGTTTGAAAATGTTGACTCACAGTGTTTTGAACGGAATTTAAACACGGCCTGTATATAAATTTTAGTGAAATCGATACATATTTTCCGAAAGAAAAACTACAAATGTTCCTATGATTTCAAGAACTTGCCTTCCTTTGCGTGTAAAGAGGCTAACTTTGACTCCCTCTTTCCGGCTGTTCGGCATTGATACGTGCCTTCATCTTCGTTCGTCTTCTCCTTTATAAGCTCTACGCTTAGTATACTGTGGCATTTTGTGGCATCTGAAGTTACAACGACCTTTACCTTTGAATTGGTTTTGGAAACATTTGAACCATTGCTATTGTTTGGCTTGTAATGACAACTGGCAGTGAGGCTAAAAGTTCCGTTGGAACCAACTGAATTACTTTTGGTTTTTGGGTCTTCCCGCTTTTCTGTAATTGAAACAAGAAAATTACTATTAAAAGGTGAGAAGAAATGGATGCTATGTTCGGAAAGGATCTGTAATAGTAGGGCAAGCGGAGCAAATGTGACACTCTCTCCATTCGTGTCGACTCAAGAGGCATAACCTTAATAGTAATCATAGCTCTTGTTTCGATGAGACTACTTTAGCAGTTAGCACAAAATAACAAGCCAAATGCATTTGCTCTATTTGACAAACCACGCCCTTGTCATGGAGATCTTTAAAAAAAAGATTTTCTTTTGTGTTTCCACATGGATGAAGTTAGGCCCTAGACACAACTAAACAGGGTCACCACATAAGGATAGCGACTCCTGATTCTTTTTCACCAACGACGTTCTTTGCAATGCACTTACATTTTCCATAATCTTCCTTCTGTTCTTTTGTTATTGTAAGCTGGCTGCGATTGTTTTTGTCTTCTTGAACAAGACATGCTCTGGGTATTAAGGGGATATAAAGTATTGTCCCTCATCTACTGGATTGTTGACCTCGGGAGACCCTTAGCAACACAGTCAAAAGTTACAGTAGAATTGATCAAGACACTTCGGCTCACTGGATGTTAAAGGAGTAGTTTTGTAAAAAGTGGGAAATCCGAAACGCTCTTGGGGTCAAAATAATGATTTTACTAAAAAGGCAGAAAAAGGGAAACTGAATAGAAAACGAAAATCAGCACGCAGTCTTAGTATTAAGCTATAAATTTTAGTTGCATTTCGATTACATTCCTCTTCACGGTCAAGCTTCTCGACTTCGACACAAAAAATGCCAAGCCTATGAGGCTGCTTAAAGAGTAAGTCGCTTACTGCAGATCAGATATTAAAAATGGGGTCTAATCTGAGTCAAGATAAATGGAGGTCAAGTCGGAAAGTTGTTTAGCTAGGTGAGATGTTTTCCCAGCAGGGTTCAACTGATGTAATTAAGACTTAACATCTCGCACAGGACGCTCAACCGTCGCTAAATAGCTCAAAGTTGTGAGGAGCTGTAAATGGAAAGTTTTTCTTCTCACCTTTCTGGCTTAAGAAGGCCGATAATGATACCTTTTTTCCAATGCTGTTAATTGCCACGCATTTATATCCGCCAAAATCCTTCTTCTTCGCTTTCGTTATGAAGAGCTCACTGTGGATGCTATTCTTGTCCTTTGCGCTTGAATTGGATTGCAAGGTATTAAAATCATCGTTCTTGATCCATGAGATGTTTGGCTTAGGAAGACCAGTAGCATTGCAATCGAAAGTGACATTGGAATCTATGTAAACACTTTGATTCCTTGGAACCTCCAAAAAAACCGGTGCAGAGCCTGGAGGGAAAGTGCGCACTAATATAAATACAGTCAACTCCCTCGTAAGAGGACATCTTCGGGAATTGGAAAAAGTGCCCGTTATTAGAACTGTCTGCCTCCGATAGCTTGCTTTCCCGCGGACAAATGGAGATTTAACAAACCCGATCCCAACTGTTCTGTTGCTCTGTCAATTGAAACTCACATTTTGTTGATTTCCAAAGTCAGGACAATTTTGTTTGCCTAGAGTAATAAATTACCCATTGGGTGTCGCTTACGAGGGAGTGTAAACAAAAGAAAAATCACATTTTCAATTTCAAAAGTGTCCGCGTCCGTTTACGAGAAACTGGGAGGCAAGAAAAGAAATTGAAAAAAGTGTCTGTAAGTAGAAAAATCCGCTTACGATATCCACCTTTCCCAAACAAGAACGTAAGGTGTTTACCGTCACGCATTATGTAAGTGGGAAATAAAAAAAAAACTAACGAACAAACAAACAAAAAAAGGAACAAAAAAAGACAAATGAATAAACGAGTTATGATGAAATACGTACCTATTGTAAATGATTGCCTTGTGCAGTGTTTTCTATAATGATTGCCCGCTTGGCAAATATAGTGGCCAAATTCATCTTCTGTCAGATTTTTAAAAACCAATGGGCAGCTGAATTTTCTTTTATATGCGAAGATGCTTGAAGGCTGCTGGCATTTTGCTCCAACTTCTGTACCATTTGGGTTGTACCATTGAATATACTTGACCCATCTATCCATGTACCCTCTATCTATAGTTCTCGGCTCTGCTTTACAAGTCAGAGTTATGGAGGCACCAACGGCTAAACTGACATTTTCTGGACTTGGAGAGATGACGACAACGGGTCTTACTGTACAAGAGAGGAAACTAGTTGGTGAAAAAATACTGATAAAATATGGTTTTCTATCTCTATTCCAACCGAGAAGGACAAGAATGAAAAAAAAAGTTTAAAAGAATAGGCCATACTCTTCGTACCGTGGGTTTTCATTGCTTACTTCTGATTTTGGAATTGCACGTTTCGCTTCTGACAAATGGAGGATTCCATAAAGTGCTGGCAAGATTCAATAGTAGTATCCACTTTGTTGCCTCTCTCAGCCAAAAGCCACCCATCGTCGTGAAATGTTGTCGAGGTGTATCCGAAGGCCTGCAAATGGGATTGTCAATTGGAAAAAAGGTAATGAGCAGGATTAGTCAGACAGGGTAGGAACAGCCACCTTAAGAAAATGCTTTTCGAACTACATTTAAAAGTTTTGTTTTTAGACAGGACCTTACATGGAAATAAGGAAAATAACTCCTTTAAATTTAATCAGTCGTTGAGATAAGGGCAGAGTAGTAGGGTACGAAGATGAAATCATTGACTACATCAAGAATATGACTAAACCCATTATTGTGGGGTGTCTATTTACAACGATGAGTTTTAACTCATTAATATGGTCTTTTTCATAAAAAATTCTCTTTTTTCGTCAATTTCCTATAATTTTCCCTAGTGCCCTTTGTCTTTTCTTTAAATTGACTGCACCAGATACCAATAAAATCTCAACTTCCCTTGGTTTACCAACCGCCTGATAGTTAACAAATATTTAGTTAAATTAATTCCAACATATCGGAGAAAATGCAAATGTTCTAGTTCTGGAAATAATTGCCAACAACAGTTCTACGCATTCTTCGTGTTCCTACGACATTATTTCTACAAACTCTCTCTCTCTTTTTGTCCCTTTCATTCGCGTATTCTGCAATTTTTCTCTCTCCTTCCCTTTTTATTCTCATATTCTAAAATTCAATGCCTCTCCGCGGCAACTTTCTGACTGCTTTCAATTTCGATTTTCCGCGAAAAATTGAGGAAAAGACACAGACACTGCCGTTATGTCGCTGCTTCAGATATCACCTGGTATCGTTATTGGTTCTTTCATTCTTCACTAATTTAAACGCCGAAGGTTTAAGATGTTAGTTACATTGTTGACTAACTGTGTATCCAAGGAATTTAAAAGAATCAATTAATTTTTTTTTATCATTGCTCGATATAGAGTAAATCCTCTTCTACCTTACTTGAATCTCTATTTTAATTATGGTGTATTCAGAAAATGAAGGAAATGAGGGAAATTTGAGATGGACATGATTCTTATAGATAACACCTGTAAATATACGTTTCTAGAAATCTCTAGTATGCATAGTCATGCTAACATACACGAATAAAAGTATGTTAACTTTAAAATATATTAAAAATAAAAAATTAAAAAAATCAATTTTTGGTGACGGCTTGTACAAATATGGAAGCTATGTCATGCAGGTAGTCCGCGTAACCTTGGTAACAAAACGTTTGCTACTAACTGCTATGATAACTAACGGCTACGTGATTAACATTAACTGAGCGTATATATTTTTTGGCTTACGTGTAGAACAATTCATACTGTCAATTAAATTTATTTACAACTGGAAAAAAAGAAATTTCAAAAACGTCATACTTCGAAGCAGGAAGACTTTGCTTCCCGTTCGAGTCTAAACAGCCACTGTCTACACAATAGGCACCTTTAGCAGTTAGGACGGCAACGCCAAGGAAGGCGTCCGATTTACAACTGAATATAAATATAATATAAAATAATTAATATATATATATATATATATATATATATATATATATATATATATAACTAACTGCAGACAGTACTGTTTCGGCCTTCTGGGCCTCATCAGTGCAGTGCTGATGCTAGGATGGAAGTAAGGCTATATAGCCACCCCAAGTGATCTCACATATGTGGTATCATCTAAGCCATGCCAGAGTGCTCAAACTAGAAAAACTAGTGAGCATGCATAATGCTAGCAGCAATGACTCATCCTAGTAGAGTGCTCAATTTGGACATGAAAGCAAAGCTTTGTATGCCAAAGAGCTATATCTAACTGCAGACAATACTGTTTCGGCCTTCTGGGCCTCATCAGTGCAGTGCTGATGCTAGGATGGAAGTAAGGCTATATAGCCACCCCAAGTGATCTCACATATGTGGTATCATCTAAGCCATGCCAGAGTGCTCAAACTAGAAAAACTAGTGAGCATGCATATATATATATATATATATATATATATATATATATATATATATATATATATATATATATTTAGTTGGAATTTTGCGCCTGACTGGATGTTTCTACCATCTCTTAAGGCGCCATAAGTTAACCTCAGCATAACGTATGGGAGCGGCGTTGAGTTCTAAATGAAATCTTAAATCATTTTTCCTCGGCGTTTCCTTTCTCGGACCACCCAAATTTTGATGATTTCACGTTGTCATTTTGCAGGGGACGGTCAAGAAATGTCCGCAGTTTTCAAACCCACATGCTGAGCTATTGTTCTGCTCGTTAGATCTTTTGCTTTGCCACATCCTCATTCCCGTCGCCGCGGTGGTTTGTTAAAAGCGACGCCGTGGACAACGTCGGTTAAAAAAACGAACTTATATTTTACCTACGATACTCGCAATACTCCAAAGTCTCTAGTTTGTTCGTTACAGTAAAATCTATCCCGACACTGAATATGTAACACAGAGATAAATTAGAAATAGAAATTAAAAAAAAATCAGCCGTCCTCCTTCACGTTCACCAGACAACGCAAATTTTGATCATTTTATGTTTTTTCAGAGGACGCAAAGAAATTTACAAAGGCACGTGCACAGCTATTGTTCTGCCCATCAAACCTCTTGTCCAATGACGTTCCCGTTGCCGTTTCCATCGTGGTTTTCTTAAACTCCCAATTGTTCATTTATTGATGTACAACGTATATGATAGTTTAGGAGTTTTAAGTTCTTTTTCATCTTTTGCATTTAGGTTTTGAATAACTTTTTATTTCTCCGTTATCCAGCATAACGATATAAATCGCAATTATCATAAGCAGTACTTCCCTCCTTAAATTTGACCTCACCGAAAAAGGTATCAACACAAGAGAATGATGAAATCTTACTTTAGTGATGACTCGCTCCAAGAATACAGGGACTGATAAGTCATACTATTGCTGAATGATAGCGGACGGGCAAAGGGACTAACCGAATCGACAACTTAAACCCTTCCACACCCCGATGTGATTTACATGAAACTGCTATCTTGATCTAGCACCAAGTTCTTGTAACTAATTATTCTGGTCGGAAACAGATGCACAAAAGGCGCGTTAATTGGCGTAAAGCAATGTGGTGAGCACAGCGTGGGGGCGAGATTGAGTTTTGGCATCGAATGTAATCAGGCTGGAAGTGCTGGGCCGCGCATAAACGATAACCAAGCTTGTTACAGTTTACACTTAACTTTCGAATAAACTTAAAATATTTATATAAAGCACAAACCTAATGCTATGAATTGCTTCAATTGTTAACGTACTGATGAAAAGCAATAGCCGTGGGAACAGTTAAAGTGTAATGGCTGATTGATTTAATTCGATTCATTGATTCAAATAAACGCATATTTGCGTTCACCCGGGCTTTCTGTTGGAAATAAACTTTTTTTTGTGCTTGCATTTGCTTAGGGTTACTTAATTATTGGTTTATCCTGTAACTGTTTTTTTCTCTTGGTATGCTATCCCCAAAAAATCAGTTGACAATATAACACCAATGTCAGACCAAAAGAAATCACATATGAGAATGACACTGTCAGATTTAAAACTGATAACAATTAATGAACTCTCCATGGTATCAAATACTTTGCTACTGCACATCCATCAAAAACTAAGATAAATATTGTCAACATCAAACAACTGCATGCCTATTTCCGGGACTTAGCATTATTACAGTAGGTGATTTGAATTAACTTCCACCAATTTGAAGGAAATTCGTCTTTGAAAAATATAAAAATAATGTTTACAATTTGTGCCATTCCTGGCTACTTTTCAAGATGATAGAGTTGACTAAAAATATGAGACAAAAGGATGACCAACCATTCACAGAGTTATTAAATAGATTCAGAACTGCTTCACAAACAGAGGGTGATCTTCAATGCATTTAGTCAAGGCTAGTGCATCCTGAAGATACTGATTACCCAGTATCTAATGTTTTGTATTTTTGGGAAAGTTTTTCTGCATCTCCTGTTTATATTTCATATCCCTAAATTGTTTTTTCTCCAATGATATTTTTTCTCTGCTGGCTCCATTGCTTTACAGTATTGTTTTTTTTTTTTTCTATAATGTTTAGTCATCAATTTTTTTTCTGTCCTTTCTGTCAAATACTTTACACGAACATGTAGCAAACAGTATTCTGTATTGCACTAGAGTATTATATTTCTCCAGTATTTTTCTAATGGCATCAACAAGTCAAGTACTTCCATTTATGTTTTTAGTGTACTGAATAGGGGAATTGTCTCTTTCATTTTATAATAAAGTTCGGATATAACGCGCGCTGCCATTGGATGAAAGAGCGTGCTCTATGAGAGTATAGAGCATAGAACTGAGCTAAAGCTGTCACGCCATCTGCCAAATTGTACCATGTTCGACCTTTTCCGGGACTTCTTTTTAGCTTTTTTCCGATAATTGAAAGTGAAATTTCGGAACAAGCGAGCCGGCAAGTAGTAACAGAAGAACCAAAGAAAGGTTTGTAAACATACCAGGCGCCGTTATTTACGTTATTAAAACGTGGGCAGATACGTGGGCTAGAGCACTCAAGAAGTGGGAAGAAACACTCGACTACGTCTCGTGTTTCTCCCTACACTTCTTTCGTGCTCTAGCCGCTTCCTGCGTGCTTTATAACAGAACAGAGCACAGTCAAGGCTTCTCTATTTGCTAAATAAAGTAGGGGGGAATACATATACTTTCATCTTTTTGTGGGTTTAAAGGTACAACTAATGCAGCATAAGGAAAATTATATCAAAAACTTTGTGCATTCATTATTATGTATTATTTCATTCTCACGAATTGACTTGCTTTGAAGTGAATCAGTTAATAGTCCTTCTCTCTTAAACAAATTATCCCAATTTACTTTTGTTTCATAAACATCTACAGTTCTCGGAAGATTAACAGGTGATTGCTGGTTGTGTGCTAAGCTTGATTTACGATACGTCTTTTTGCCCTTGTCAACAATGGTGGTTAAGGATGAGTTGTAATTCCAGTAATTACATGATTTTATTATAGGGTAGCAAAGAGAGTGTAGAGCTACAGCACAACTTAGATTGAAGTTCATGGTTTCATTCAGACTGTTTTGAGAAACCATCCTATTTTGAATATTCTCAATTTGTACTCCTCTCGTTTCAACTCTCTGAAACGACTCTGAAAATAATGCACTAACTATCAGGAGACAGTACTTCGAGAACAACACATGTACCTTTAGGCTGCCCTCTACCATACAAATCTCTAACATGAGAATCAAATATTTTGAACCCCATATTACTATTACAGTAATACACCCTACTGCTAACATTGGTGTAGCTTTCAAATATGAGCGATTCCAGTTGATAATCAGTATCAAACACATTTAATGCTGTCGGTAATTCTTACTGCATTAAGTATGCCTGTCTGGCTAATTGTGACAAACTTGAATAAAGCTGATTTCCAATATTCATTATTTGTATAAGATCATTTGCTGAGCTGATCCCTTGTGTGTCATGATAAATCAAAGAACACAAATTCATTGCAACACATTGTTGTCCTGCACTCTATTCAAAACTAACTCTTTACCTTGACTGTATGGGGCTACTACTATTTTGTTAGGGTCAACATATGTTGGAGGGCCAGGATTTTTTTCTATGTCTCTATTTAATTTATAATTGCAACAATTTGCTACACGGGCCTCATTCTTGCAAGAACACATCAGTTTGTTATGAGAAAACAATTTTAAATATCGACTGGCACGATATTTTACCTTTCATATACATTAACGAATTCTTTCACGATAAAGAGATATCTCATAAGGTTCACGGAACGACCCGTACCGAAAACACTCGACATATTTAAGTGTGGGTCTACCACAAACGATGCGAGCATATTTTGTATGCGTTTTGAGCGTCTTACACACATTGCCTGTGCTGACTTTGCGCCGCGAAAGCTTCTCTTCGTCCACCGTTACACCATCCTGTGTGCTCATTAGTCAAAACATCGCGCATACGTCAGACTCAAAAGGTTGGTAAAGACCAAAAAATATGATAATCAATTGCTTGGTTTAAATTCGGGAGCAATTATGCATGCCTTAAAATGATTCAGATGCTGTAATTTGGCCTTTTTTTTCTAAGTCCATGTAATGTAAGTTACATTTCGAATGTTTGGACAGGGTAAACCGGCCATGACTTGATTTGGACAATTTTAGCCATCCTCATAGGAGAAGGTTAATCTTGCCATGTTATTTCCGGCATCAGATCATATGCTTATGAAAGCAGGTTCTAAGTATATAATATTCTGAAAGAAAATTTAATCATGATCAAAATTGGACAGTTGGGCTATCGACATTGTTGAATGGTGGCCGAAGACGATGAAAAACGGTTCTAAAAAAGGACTGTCGCAGGATGGAAAAAAAAAAAAAGAAAAAACATTCAACTCGGCTTTATGACAAAGCGCTTTCCAGCAATGAGGCCGAGTTCATATCTGTTCTCGCTAAGGAACAAATATTGGAATTGAGAGAGAGAGGAAATTGGTTTAGTTTGGATTACCTTAAACTAATTAACCTAATTCCACCCTTCAGACAAGGATAAATATTTTTTTGCGGAAATCTGGCTGTAGTCTTAAATTAGCGGAAAACTTAAGCCAGCGACACGCACAAGTGACCTTTCTTCGTAATTACTATTAAAGAAAATCATGCTCGTTGAGAGTTATTTTGGCCTAGGGGGCTTTGTGGATAAGTTTTAATCAAATACAAAAAAATTCGTGTGATTTAACCTGACTTGGTGAGCCTTTAAATGCAGTAACAAGGTATTCTTAAAAATTCTGGTAGCATACGGAACAATTGATGTCAAACACCATTGACAAAAAATCCATAAGTGATCCAGAACACACCATATCATAAGAAGAGGTACAGGTGTTGGCGTGATCCCGTTCGAGCTAGATAACTTCTTTGTGAGCACAATATATTTCGCATATTCGCTTCGTTTGCTTGTATTTTACTTAGCTTCGCATGGTTTTCACCACGCTCGCCCAGAGAACAACAATCTTGGAAAATTCCGTAAAATTCGATCTCTAACTAGTTGTGATTAGAAGGATTCATATGGAATTACATTCTGTAATTGCAAATGACTCTGTTTTTTCAAATCGACTTTTTCTTAGTAATGGTATGTACCAGATGCTGCTACTTTTCTTTACGCACGACCAATTGCGAGTCGAAATTTAATCAGACTAAAACTATAACCTTAGTGACAGCCACGGTAAATCAAATCCTCTTGGCTCTCAGGGTTGACCCCCTAAAGGAATATCATGTTGTCAAATCATCGAAAATTGGTAAAGAAGATTAAAATTTTCAATGCGACTTTTTACGATCATTCGAGTTCGCCTATTCCCGGAAACAACTATCTGCCGATTATGTAATGAACGCCTGATATTGAAAGAAGAGCAGTGAAACTGCCTTATTGCCAAATTACTTTTCATTGATTCTGATTTACAAGTCTCGAGAAAAAACTAAAATATCGACGCAAATCTATGGCAAGAATAGAGTTAACAACGATAAATATCGGAATTCGTTATTAACGATTGTATTTGATAAAAAAAAAATATATATATATATATATATATTAAGAAAAAATTTTAAAAATGAGCTCTCGCTCATCAATAAACCCCGAGCCGGACAATGGCGTCGGATCATGTGGCTAACTGATTATTCTTGAGGTATATGAACTCTTCATTGCGCAAAACGACACGCTAGGTGAGCTGGAATGAAAAAGGGAGTTGAACGTTAAATTGGCCTGTACAACTCCAACCATTTGCTAACGATTTTGAATTTTCTGCCGTCAAAGTAAGGATCTGTTTACGTGAAGGTTGGGTAACCTGCCTAGCCGTTGTCGAAAGATAGCCCGCGTTTACATGCAATCTTACAGCCTCGGGATCCCGGGATTGGGTTGCCGGCTCTCTTGTAAATGTGACATGAACGCGACCCTAGCTAAGCGGGGTAACCCACCTTAAATGATTACTTGGTAAATTGCGACCTCGGTTGACAAGGCAAACCACCTGAGCGGGTTACCCCACCTATCGTGTAAACGTGATCAAGATAAAATAAGGGATTATACGGACAGACGGGTTACCCCCACCCAAGCGCGTCACTTTACCTTAAACAAGCCTTTAAGCTCTTTACAGGATAGCTTTTAATGGATTTCCCTTGTGATCTGATTATCAGGGCGTCATTAATTTCCCTATCTGTGTGTTGTTGAGGTTTGGCAAAGTTAAGCCAGATGAGATTGTGTCATAAAAGGGAATATTTTCTTTTGTGGGCTATTTTCTATCTTTTCAAGCAACCCGCTTTGATACGTTTCTCAAAACTTTCCTCAGGGTATCCTCTATTATTTAAGCGTATTTTAAAACTCGGTATTATTAAACGAGGAGCGTAACGAATTCTTTCCTAAGCAGCGTAGCGCTTCTCCTTTTACGAATCCTAAATTTACGCCTGGTGAATGACACGAAAAGGCTCGTGGATTGTTAAAGTCTCTGTCTCTTTGTCTGTCTTTGTTCAAAACGTAAATTGGCTGCCGTAAAGAGTTTCAAAACTGACGTAATATTTTTAGCTTCTCCGACTTTACATGTCGATATCTAGACAACCAATCAAAATATCGAAAAAGCTTGACGCTCTTTTGTTGATTGATATTTTGTGAATGACTAGGCAGCCTTGATGCTGGTGCTGCGGTATCCGATACCCGATAAATTCAACAGAAGAACCTTCGGTCGTTTCACGCCTTGCCGGCCCCTAACACTTCGTAAACGGAAAACTCGCTTAAACTGTCTTTCTATCATAACCTGATTAGTTAGGCTTTCAGGTTGATACGCATACAGTATACATTTGGCAAAACTTTGAGTTAAGTATGTTGGCATGCACGTAACGTGAAACTAAGAAAAATGTACAAACGATTCTAAATTATTAGATTAATGTGCAATCGATTCTTAATTTGACATTGTCTTTTATATGCAAAGGATCATAGCGTTGTTAAACAGCGCTCCTCGACGGTGAAAATTGGAAAATTCATTCGATAACTAAAGGTACAATAGAGGATAAAGAGTATAAAACTTACTTTAGCGACTACCCGCGGAAAATACTTCAGTGATCCAGGGATGTTCATTAGCTTTTAATTTTTTTCAACTTCTTTTTTATTTTAAACAAAACCCACGTGATTTCAGCTAATCCAATTGAAGCGTGAGGTAGTCAAAGGCGAAGTTTACCCCTGTTATTAAAATCCCTGTAAGAAAGTATTTTAAGTTTGTTTAGCACAGTGTGTGAGACGGCGGTATTCTCCCATCCTTCCCGTTGACAGGGAGCTATATCCGTGGCCCACCTTTCTCACCTTGCACAAATAATTTTCAATTTTATCACAACTTCGCCTGTTCCTGTTCGTGTGTCCGGCCAAGCCTTTATGGTCATTGGCCTCCCGTATAGCCGCTAACTATGGCTTATAAATACATACAATTAGTAGAAAGTTACTCAAGATACTTAAAAAGTGAGGTATTTGAATTGATTTCAAATTAAATTGATAAACACACCTTTCATTTAACAAATAGAGAAGCCTTGACTGTGCTCTGTTCTGTTGTAAAGCATGCATGAAGCGGTTACAACACGAAAAAAAAAAGTGTAAAGAGAAACACGAGACGCGGGCACCTTCATGATTGCTATGAATTTTAACAGTTATGCCAGTTTGCCAATATTTTTCATCATTCCTGCTTTGTTCTGTCTTTTTTTTTTTTTTTTTGTTGCTTGTTTGTTATTTTGTTTTTTAACAAGAATCTGTATCTACTTTATGAGTGTTAGATTTTTGTTATCGGACGTAAGCTTGCAATCTTACTGAGCGTGAAAACCTTCAAAACTCGGACTGTCTATTTCCTTTTCTCTTTCAGGATTTGAGGAACTCTGCTCAAGTTATAATGACGTAAATTACGGCCCTTGGCATGTCTACAAACCCCTTAATTTTTCTGTTGCTACTTGCGGGCTCGCTTGTTCCGAAATTTCACTTTTAGTTTAAGACAAAAAGCTCTAGGGCGGTCCTGGAGAAGGTCGGACATAGTACAATTTGGCAGATGGCGTGACAGCTTTAGCTCTGCTCCATGCTTTGTACTCTGATAGAGCCTGCTCTTTCAAGCAATGACAAAGCGCGTTATATCCAAACTTTATTATAATCATTAATATCTCAAGTCTCCAAAACAGTTTGTTTGTTGTAAAACGTTGAGTGAAGTTCTGAGTTCTATTTAAATTAAATCTTGGGTAAGCCTTTGGACATTTTAACTACTACGGATACCAAAGCGATCAAGTGAGTAAACGTCGCATCTAACTCGCTTGTAATTGAATTGTGTCTCATTTGACTTTAGCTTTTCGGTAGAAGAAAGAACACATTTACTTGCGCCATTGAAGCGAACAAACGGGAATTGTTGGAGGACAAAAAATCAACCTCGCTTTTCCATGTTCGCCTTCATATTCACATGCAAAGAGGCTGTTGAGAATAGCATATAATATAAGATGTATTTCATACACATAGCCACTTCATCCTCGTTAGTCCGAAGGTCAGATTAACAACGGTGTTGACTGATAGCCAATTCTAGTGAGAATAATCTAGAAATGACGATTAGAAGATTAGATTAGATTCAGAGGGCGAAACAAATTGTTCACGCCGCTAAGTGCTGTTTCCGAAATGGGCCCAATTCGACCACCCATAATGATATAAAACGACCATCCGGATAAGAGAAGTCCTCAAGGGGTAACATTGACTGCCTTTTTGATAACCCTAAAAAAAAATGGTCTGGAAAACCGATAAATAATTTTACTTATATACGGAATTATTGACTCAAAGAAGCGGTTCAAAAACAGTAAGTCCTCAGTCTATCAAGAGGGGGCATTGGGGCCCATTAGAAACCGCAAAACCGAAAAAATTCCGGTAGATTTCTCTATAGGATTGCAATTTTTATTTTACATCTAATCTTGTTTTTCTTCCTGAAATTCTCGCCGCCTTTCCAACCTCCGTAAAAAAACGTAACACAATCCACAATTAACCTTCTTCTGTTGCCAGTGCGTTTGGCACGTTGGAAGACGCAAAATGATCGACCTTGACCTAAATGCTCCACACTGTAAGGTCAAAGTCTTGGGCGTCATTCAAGACGCGTGTACTCCTACGGATGGTCAAAGTTTTGGGCGTCATTAGAGACGCGTGAACCCCCTAAGAATCCCTACGATATTTCAATTGGTTTGTCACGCATTCCTCAAAATAACATCTGCGCTTAGCGGCTGTTCGAGATCAGTGGAGGCGCAGAATTGCCGCTCAGATCGAAGAGGAACTGGAACCAAAATAGGTCAAATAGGAAAAACCGAAAACCGCATCGGATATCAAATCCGAAAACCCGTTAGTATTTTTCTTGAAAACCGAAAACTAAATGCCAAAAAACGGAACATCCGTTAACAGCAATGAACACCAAAACCGAAAAACCGAACGTTTTTGACGCAAAAACCGAAAAACCGATCTAAAAAATAGCCAAACCGCAAAATCGAGAATTCCAATGCTCCCTTCTATCAACAATGGTTATTCAATATCCTTAGGAAAATTACTGAACCACAACCGAGAGAAACTTTCAGGACAAGTTGGTGCTTTTGTTGAAATATCTTCTTAATCCACCCGGACAGACTTAACAACGATAAACTTCCACAACAGACGACAGCGGTCCCCACAGTTCCTGGCTTATCAGTATATATCGCTCGGATCCCAGAATAGAAGTTACAGTTTGCCGACAACAATATATCACACGGGTCCAAACAATTAGATTAACTATTCGTTAATCTAAACTAGCCGGAAAGCTTTGCGTGAAAAGCTCTCTGGTATGATAAACATATTGATATAAAGCGCTAGAAAATTTAATAGGTCTTAATACCTTGGAAACACAATATCTAGCATTTATATCACATGTTCAGGTCTTTTACATACTTTCAAAAACTTAAATTAGTATGACTTTTGAAGGAAATATTTCTATTCATCCGATAGATTTATCTACGTATTTTGTTGCACGGGCAAAAGGGCAATTCCCTACGCAGCCTAAAAACAGACCAAAGAAATGAATAAATCTCTGTTTTGCAGAATTGCCCATTGCTTGATTACCCCAGCTGTATACTTGCACACCATCATATGAATGTTTAAATTGATTGCCGTTTTTTACGTAAAGTAAGCCATTATTTAGCTACCACTAAGCAGATATGAAGAATGAAATAAGAAGCTAGCGGCACAAGATAATCAAACATAGCACTGCTCATTAACTGGTATATCGCGATAAGCGGCATGATTGTTGAATAAACCGGGCCACATTTGATAGGAAATTAAATCATTGAAGAGGGAATTCAACACTCTTGCAGGTAGTTTTTTAGTCTTAATAGAGATTCGAAAGTAAATGTTCAGAGAAATCCGTCCAAATTGTGGCTCATGAAGACAAGCAAATTTTTCACCTTGAGAAAACAAACTGCTCTAGACATATGATTTATGAATTGACGACAGCGAAATTCACAGGAAGACGAATATTGCTGAGGATGAAAGCGCCGTAAAACTCGGCTGTTGTGACTGATGTGGTCTTCCCCTCAAAACATCTGTTATCATATACAGCTTTACTTACAGCAAGTTTACTTTTCCCACTTTGCTTCTCTGTAACCACTTTGACTGACTGATCACCTCTGACCGACTCTTACTTACTCTCTATAACTCTGGTCAACTCTCTCGGAGAAACTATATTCGACTCTCTTACTGCAAACTGTAAAGTGACTCTTTTCATATTCACTATCAGCAGGCACGAGTAAGCATATTGGCCAAAATAATGTCTCAAATGAACTTTAACGTACTTAGTGCTTCCGATCAAACAATTACTTTTCAAATGTCAAATCCAAACAAAAAAATATTTAGTGTGGGCCTAAGGCCACACATATCGACCAAGCTCGTCCGCTAATGGATGTTGGATAAGCCAGTCACAATTAATCAAGACAGTCCTTGTGATTGCTAAAACCCAAATAAATGGTGTTTTTATTTTGAATCTAATCTAACTGGTAAAAATAGTTGAGCAAATAGCTAAATTATTCCTTATTAACTAAATGTTTCATAACAGAATTACCAAAAAGTCCAGAGAAAGGATTTTAAAAAAAGATGTGGATTAAGCGTAACTTGAGCGATATCACTTCCGCTATATGAAAAAAAAAATGTTTTTTTGATGATTGATAGATTTATTTGCCATAAAATAGTATCAACATTTACATCTTTTATATGTAAATGTATCCTATTTATTTTCCTGGCGGGGGAGTTCATTTGGAAACCATGGGGTATTCATAGCATGCTACCCTTTGTCTAAGACTACAAACGCAGTTATTATGCGTGGATTACTATTAACGGAACATAATTAAGATAAAAAAAGACAAAAAAATGAGTTGAAGTAAGCAGACACACCAAAAACATCCTGCAAAAACATCAGCAAACTATACGTTCTTGAATAAAAAAAGGAAAGGAGCGAATCATTCAGTCTAGATTTAAAAACAGAGATAGAAGGGCCATTTTATATATTGTGATGAGTTGGCCGAACCAAGTGATCATTAATAACACTATCATGTCTATTGACGTGGAAAATATTATAAGGTTCAGCTGTTATATTGAACGAGACTCAACTCTGAGAATCACTTCAGCTAAATTCCTTCTGTCAGCCACATCTTCTTAAGTTGGTCTTCCTAGTCTTTTCATAATCAAACCACCCTTTCCTGTTTGCGTCATCAAAATGTCCTAATTAGTTTTCCTTGGCAGTATTCAAAGCATTAAAATATGCATTCATGTCTTTTCCCAACTAATTATCTGCATAACTAAAGAATGTAGTGTGCAAAGGTCACAAACTTCTCGAGTTGACTGATAGAACCGAATACTTTATGATTCATCTCAACGTAAAGCTGAAAGTAAAGTACACAGGTCTTTCGAGTTCACTTGAACAGGAAAGTGCTAAAAACATGAACTCTGAAGAGACTACAAAAATATTTTCTCGAGGAATCTGTACTGTTTTGAAAGAGGTCTAGATTTTTTTTAAACCGAACATTCGGAAGCAGACACTCATTTTTGTCTACGTACGGTATAAAGGATCGAGGAATTCGTTAAGAGGCTGAACACTAATCCTTGTCGAGAAGCGCTCAGTAGATAAGTAACCCTACGTCGAGTTATCCAAAGGGTAGCGTGGAGAAAGGTTTTTTTTTTCATTTTTTAAAATAAATTTTGAGATCAACAACCCCCCTAAATCTGAATCCCGAGTGACGCCGGATGCGGTTAACAAACAATTTTAAATAGCTGATTGTTTCTCTCGATCTAAAAAAGACAACGGCTGAGGACATTTTGATTACATTAATATTTCTGGAGTTCTAAAAGCAATGAAAATTTTCGAGATCATTGGCATAAATTTCATTCAGTAATATTTTGTTACGAAAAGATCATAGTGCATGCGCGACCAACACCGCTTAAACAATAACTTCGGTTAAAGCAACCCAGACTCATAATTTGAACATTCCGTCAATCAGTAGTATGAGGTGCCTTTCTGGTATTGCTTAGCATAAGAGCTTATTGAATTTTATAGAAAACGCGAAATACTAACAAAAAAAAAAACAAACAAAAAAATCCTTTATTAACTTATATTGTGCTTGTGTGAAGCTCTGTTGTCTTGTAATTTCCCCCTCGTAAAAAAATGCTTAAGAACTTTTTCTGATATTGATAATTCGCAATGCATGCAAATTTATACGAGTTTAGGTCTCCTGTACTTGCCGTTAATGTTCATACCACCCAAGGAAAGTAAAGCAAGGATTTTATTCCTGGAAAAAATATGCACAGTCATTTAATTGAAAATGTTTCTTCTCTCGACGATTTCTAAAGTTTTGTCCTATCCTTCTCTAACAGTTTTCACTTATCGGGTTTAATTCAATTTATCATTAAGGCTGAAATTGGTAGCTTTTGTGGTTAAACATTCTTTACATTGAGTTTACGCCCTTAACACTTTTAGAACAGTTGTATCATTTGACTGTAACAAAGGATCCTCGCTCTTCTCTTAGCTTGTAACTTAGTTGCGTGACTGTTGTCAGAAATGTTGTTGAGCAGTTGCGCTGAACTGAAACATATAGCAGTGTGTAGTATAAACGAGAATTTAGTTACTTTCTGAAACAGTCAGATAATTCTCTAAACTGTTATCAGGGTATTTTTTCGACGAAAAAATTACGAAAAAGGCAGCAGCTGACCACCGATTCTGCACCATATTAAGGTACATAAAATCACCGTGCGAAAATAAATAGTGGGCCACAAACTGAGATAATTTAGGTCTTTGCTGCAGACCTCATCAAATCATACAGATATAAGTAACTCTTATCAAGCTTTTTTCCTACATGTAGTTATTCCAACTGTAAATTTACTTATTTTCCTCAATGACCAGAGTTACATTCACAAACTGTACTCTTAAAAGGACGTTTGTTTCAACTCCAAATCAAGTGTCTGTTTTTATGTAGCCCTAAACAATTATGAGACAACCCACGAATGATTTACACATTAGGAGACAAAAAGGAATACTGTCGTGCCTACCAAATATAATCTAACTGTGATATTTGTTTTATTTAGATCTTTTTACCATGGGGAGGTATGAAAATAAAACCATTCGTAAATGAGAAATAAATCGGAGTTCGTATTCAAGTAATAAAGACTAATTTTCTTCGATAAACACTGCCATAATTGTAGCTCAATTACGCCTTGTTTTCGTGTTAGGTCGTGTTCAAAAATAAGATAAATAAAAACAAAACAAAAATGATCCCTCTCGGAAGGCAGTATTTCTACAATTGTAAATCTTTGTTTGTTTGTTCATTTTCTTTAATTCACCTTCGCTCAGCTAATAGATCAGTGTCTATGCTATTTATCATAGCTCGTATTATTATCTTTCTGGTTAATTTTTTAACTGAATTACCCATATGGTTGTTTTAATTGAAATCCGCTGGTCAATTCAGTGTTTTCAGGAGCGCTTGTGCTAGGAGTGCTTCCTAAAAAGTCCCAGTCGATGTAGCTCAAGGGAGTTTCTGTTCCGCTACGCGGATGAACACCATTGATGTTTGACGTTACCGCGCATTTTCACCTTACCATTAGCCTCCTCAGCGTGTGTCATTGCGTTTCCCATCACTAGGGTCTCTTCCCAAGTCCCAAATGTACGGTCTTCAAATTCAAACTCTAATCAGGATACTCTACGTAATGATGACAAGGTGGCTCCTCAAATATTGCTCTTAAGTGCGCTTAGTTTTGAGGGATGTTCTTACGTATGTTCTTGAGGTTGGGTAACCACTGGAACCCGGTTGCGGTGACGTTCAATTACGACCAATTCACCTTTTACGAAAATTTCACTCATGGAAGCACCATGGAATACCGTAAACAGCTCGCCGTAAAACAATATAGCAGGAGGTCTCATGGGCTCGAGTTCTAGACGCTGTTCTGGTTGATCTGTAATGATCCCGCACTCCTCCCCGACCATAAAGTACAGTACGCTGACACGAAATTCTATAATTAACTGAGTCTTGAATTTAAAGTATTTACCCCCCTAAGCTATAAAGCTCTTCTTTCTGAAAACGAATATCGATAATTCTGTCATAGGCCAGTGTTTTACTGTTGCTAGTTGGCAATTTTTCTCCGTGTTTTGTAGATCGTCGGTTATATTATTCGCCCTTTGTCGTCAGTCGGTTAACCTCATTCAGACCCTCATGATAGTCTGCGTGTGCGGGTAATAAAATCAATGACGATAAATATCACAGCATGAAATCGCAAATTTACGCATCTCTAACTCTTGCGTAAAGAAACGTAAATATAAAGCCTCTTCTTTACGGACAAGTTCCGCGTTACGTAAAGATGCGTAATTGCAGAGAAAGCGTAAAGACTGCGTAAAGGATATTAAATGTTCGTAAAGGATAAAGATCAAGATGGATGAAATAAACCACTTTCTATTTTGAGAAATACTCAAAGAAGTGAAATAATTATGGCTCATCCATCTTCAGTAGAATTACCGAAGTATTTTGACCCGTTTCGCTTTAACACTTTACGCGTCTTTAATATTCTTTATGCATCTTTACTCACTGTCCTTTACGAGCCTTTAACATTCTTTAACATTCTTTACGCAAAATCAATCTTTACGCGCCGTTAATTCTCTTTACGAATCTTTAGTGTTCCTCAACGACCTTTAACTTTTCCTTCGCACAACTAGTCTTTACGTAAATTTAATTCTCTTTCCGCATTTGTATTCTGTCTTTACAACGGTTCTAAACTTTCTGTTCGCATAACTATGCTAAATAAACTACCTTTTTTTTTAACGCGCCTTGAAACCCGTGAACAGGGAGTCGTTGTGATGAGACAATCATGTTTGATTTTTTTTCCATAAAATGGAGTCCCTGGGGACGAAAATACATAGGCTGCCGCAGATCGGCAGGAGAGTATAACAGGTAATTTAGTGTTAACAACTGAGTTGAAAACGTAAATTAGCCACCGCAAAGAGTGAAAAGGCTGACCCTTCGAGCGTTAGCTCTTCGTCAATCGCTCTGATGAAGGGCTAACGCTCGAAAAATCAGCCTTTTAACTCTTTACGGTGGCTAATTTACTTTTTCAACTCAGTTGTTGACACTACATCACTTCTTCAATTCGGACGATTCTTCAGACATGTTCGGTACTGTTTGATAAAGGATCGTGTTCACGAGAGAGAAGTGGACTCTTTGCGTAAACTTGTCGCCGAGAACAACTCGGACAGCAAGGAAACGAAATCAAAGAAAGGTAACTCAAAGGTCCATGTGCCTACAAGCTGTGCGAAACCAATGACACATTTTGTAAATCTATGTAAAAATATTTTTATTTACAATATTTGCATTTTTCAGTTCTTATCCAGTGTATATAAACCTCTAGCTACGTTACTGTGAAAATTACAAAATCAAGTTAAAGAGTTATGACAATAAAATAAATTTCAATGTATAAAACACGTATTGTTATATATGGGTCACTCCTTGAAAGGCATGTACGGCATCGTTTTATAGAAGCGTAAAATATCGCAAACGTTCTCGATACGACTTTTGGCAATAGGCGTTAAAATAGCGCATCTCTTTGATATTGTCACGAGCTCACACTTGTTATAGTCTGATTAGCAAAGGGAATGTTGCCAAAAAAATCAGACAACTGAAGAATGGCAAATGGGCCTGTAAATATTGCCCAGTTACGATAGTTTAATAACGCGTAAAGATCGCCTTTCTGATCGCTTTACAGTCGCCGTAAATTATCGTAAATATTCTCTATACAACTTTTTGCAAGGCAAGTAAAGATAACGTTTTTAGTCTCTCTCCGTGATCTTTACATACTATTGTTTTCAATGCATAAAGACATTCTTTGCGAGAGTGTAAAGAAGTTCGTAAAGACGCGTAAAGAGGATCTTAACGCTTACTTTACGGCATCTTTACGGATTCGTAAATTTATAATTTCATGCTGTGATATATGCGGTATTAATCAATCGTCGCTGGATATTGGCAGAATTTCTTTAAAGAACAAGGCTAATATCCGTTAATGGTCAATAATGGATTAATAATGGAAAATATTTCAAGAATGACTTGTTTATATTTGAGCTCGCTGTGAAAGAAAGCTAGCCGTGATGGCACGTGCACGTTTTATTTGACAATTTGAAAGATTGAGGGATTTAATAAGTTTTCTTTATGTTTTTGACACATTTCGACGAAGGCAAATTCATTTCTTGCTCACAGGCTCACATTAACTTATCTTGTCTCTTTTTCCGTCAGACAAAACCGCCTCCATGCTTTCATATCACTGTGTTTAAATTGTTTACATTTTCCGGTTTTTGTAGGAAATGTTCCAAAAATTTACGGACCATGTAAGTCCGCACCCCGCAATTATTTTCCTTGGGCGGGATCAGGCGGGTTATCCAGTGAGGACCAGAAGGGCCTAAGATGGGATTGGGTAGCCAATCACAATGCCACGGACACTATAATGATAATAGGCTGAGAGAAGAGATTTACTAGGAATATTTCTTAGGTTCAGCCGGTATGTAATATTCTCGTCCCCAAACCCAAACCATGCATACACAGCGTAGACAGGTTCGTCATTGGTTACTCCCAGTTCAATCGAAAACCTGTTTTCTTTTTCATTTTTCGCAGAGTATGAGCCAAACCTCCAGAAATCTCTGAATCATCATGTTTTTAACCACCCCAGGTGCAATTGAAAAAAAACGGTCTGGGCCATAGACAATTTTTTCCATACCATTTACTGGAAAATACCAAAACAAACTTATGTGGCCGAGAGAGGATTGGGACTATCCCTTTTCTTTCTAGCTTTATCTTAGCGGTCGTGTTGTAATGCAAGGGAAAGGAAAACAGAATTGAAAACAAATTTCAAAAAAGACCTCATTGACTTATCTATTTCTGTATTACTGTATTAAAAATATTCTTTTCGTCAGACATTTCTCTTCGCTCCCTGCTATGTGCTACATGTACCTTTTCTCTACTAGCACTTTTTGTTATCAAATTCGATCCTTTTCCGGTGAGACGTTGAAAAGACACGTCGTGGAAGATAGCGATTGATGAGATAACATCCTCAAAAAAGATCGTTTTGAGCTCATTATACCTTTTTATGATCCGAGTTTTCTTAGACTCAATAAAGTAGCAACGTAGTCGTCGCATGCTGAGCAGAAATAATTTGGGATGAATTTCCTCAGAGTCCTTGTCGATATCATATTGAGCCGAAAGCTCAGACATTTTATAATAACCTTTTGTCAGTCTCACTGACAGACTGTTTTCAAGAAGGAGATATCATTATCCATGATCTAAAAAGAAAAAAAAGGACCTTTAGGAATAGAAAATCGATATCTGGCAGAAGCCATGACGGCCCCCACAAATTTCAACCGAAGGCATTTAAACTGTCCTTAACGCAAAGCTATTTGCGTGCTCTTTCAAGTGATATGGATCCCGATGGTTAAAAATATGAGAGACAAAAATGCAGGACTAAAATGCAAAAGTAGCCTACCGCCATGTTTTGATGAAACTGTCTAAGGCCGGATTCAATAATTGAGCCTTTCAGTCTCTCTTGGGTCACTTTCCACCCTCCACCAGTCTTTGGCTTTGTTTGGTCATAATGTACATGAAAGGGAACTGAACCATTAGGTTATGTAACCAGTATGTTCATACAGGTAAGAAAAGTTGATTCATTTTACCAATTTTTGCCATTGCAAGAGGACAAAAGGTAACCTAGCTTTTCCGTTTTCGCCACCAGATTCACAGGTAAAATGGCTGTTAAGAATAACATTCGATACAAGACGCATCATGAACAGACATAGCCACTTCGACCTCGTTTGTCTGAAGGTCAGAGTTACAACGGTGTTGACTGGTAGCCGATTCTAGTACGGCCAAAGAATAGTTAAGAGATAATGATTTTATTATGATTAAATGTAGAATTCATAATGATACAATCTGTTCATCCGAATAAGAGGAGTCCGCAAAGGGAGTTTTGTGGATAACGGTAACTGACGTTTTGGAAAAAAAAACTGTTATCAAAAACCGACCAATAATTTTAACTATATACACGGTTTACTAGTAAAAGGATGCGGTTTAAAAACAGTACCGTACTCCGTCTGTCAACTGATGGTCGTTTAATTGACTTTTGACGATTACTCAAGTCACAAACAATAGAAACTTACAGGACCACTTGTTGCTTATGTTGAGGTATCAACTAAATTTCTACGATAGAAGCCAGCAGTTCCCATAGTTACTGGCTTAGCGATATGGCTTGGAACTCAGAATAGTGGGTCTAGTCTGCGACAGCAGTATGACAACCATTGCAACTTAGTACAAGGGTCAGGCAATTATAAAGTATTCTAATTTGTGTGGTAGCTTTACTCGACAACCAACTTACACAGACTAAAACCAGACCAAGAAATAAATAATTCTCTGTTTTATAAAGTTGCTCATGGCTCGTTTGAGCACCTTGATATGAATGTTGGAATTTGTTGCCGTTTTTAAGTCAAGTAAGCCGTTATTTCGCCACTGCTGATTAGAGAGCAAATTTGAAAGGCGAAACAGAAGCTTCGTGGCTAAAAATAGTTAAGCGTGCCAACATTCTCGTTAACTGTAAGGGGATAAGCAGCCACGTTTAATAGGAAATTATCCCCCACGAATCATTGTAGACGTCAGAAAGGCTTGTTTCAGACACGGAATTGCATATCTTGGGTGTGCTGGGAATTGATTAACTGCTAATTTCAACATTTTTTAAGATAGAGAGACAGAAAGTCTTATGCTGAATTGTGAAGAAAATATATATAGATCGTTTGAAACAAATCAAAACGAATCCTAAAAGAGCGAGCAAAAACTGACGGTGCTTTAACATGAATTACGTCTGATTTGTTCTGGGAAATGTCGTCGATAAATTTGAAAAATTAACATGGTCTTTTAATTAACTCGCTAGAAGCTTGAGCGCTGAGAAGCAAGCGGGAACCTCAGAACTACTCAAGTTGACAAGCATTCTGGCTTTTCGCAAGTAACCCTTTTAAATATTTTGACCACCGACGTCTTCTGGAACTCACGATGAAGTTTATTTTTCGCCACCGAAAATTTACTCCCATCGGCATTTACTAAAACACAGACGATAGAAATTAGATGATAGACAATAAACGTTAGACTGTAGACGGTGGACGGAAGAAGGTAGACGGTAGACGATGGAGTCTATTATATTATTATTATAACGGAATTCAAAATGTTTACGCAATCTTTTTTTTTTTTTTTTCTGGTTTTTCAATAGCCTGAACGTTCTTTTATAAGTGCTACGTCTTCGAACCTTTTCCAAAAAAGTGAAAGGAAAAAAAAAAGAAAAAGGAGACAGGAGAAGAACCGAACCTTAAACCTTTGGCAGGTATACCTTCTGCGCCAGGTAAGCAGAGCGCACTGAGCGGCGAGGCTTCATTTAATACATGTACCTGCCCTGTTCCCGGCCTGACAATTGACCAGTGTACAAAATCTGTTCACTATTTTGGTATGGATACTATATAGCTCATTATTTTTTTACTGCCATGATTTATAATATGCAACAGTAGGCAGATGCAGTCCTAAATTGCTTTTCATTTTGAAAACCATATGGAGCATCCGTGAAGCCACTAAAATAAAACTCATCTGTGTTTACATCCTGGAATCCATGTTGGAAGTATTCTTATCTGCAAGTTTTTGATACATCTAGTAGTCCATTATGGCAAAAATTACATTTAATATCGTTTTTCATGGCACCCCCCTTCAGTGAAACCTGCATTAAGCGGTCAATCTGTATTAGCGGTCACCCCGCCATTCCCAACGGGTGACCGCTCAATAAAATATAGGTTGACTGTAGTAATAGAACACACCGTGAAAGAAAATTTATGCAACACTCACACAATTGTGTGACAGTTCATGTCCCATACAAAAACAATCGTCTACCGTCTACCGTCTACCGTCTACCGTCCACCGTCTACCGTCTACCGTCTACCGTCTACCTTCTACCGTCCATCGTCTACCGTCCACCATCCACTACCGTCAATCACCTACGTTTCAGTATATGTAACTTTGTAACCTTTCATACTGTCATGGAAAACACCGGACCGCTTCGGGTTTTCTTCTCAATCCTTCACGAATCATTGCGTAATATATACAAACTTGCCTGATTCTAACAAGACATATTCTTATTTCCATTGAAAAGATGAAAAGTTTTATTTGTTAAAGCAAGATATCATAAGATTCTCTTGGTTAAGGACAAGTTTGTTTTGGCTTATTTTTTGTTTGTATTATATTTATCATTATCAGCCAGTAAGGTATTTGTACTTATACCAGCAGTAAATGACCCGATAGTAAAGGCTACAAATGGGAGAGACCATAAAAACTTCTAACCAATCAAGAACTTCCTTTTTGAAACAATTTAACAAGGCCCTAACTAATTATAACTTCAGTGCTTCTATACGCTTAATATAAGTCTTACAATTGTACTTATGTTCCCACCTATAGCTTATCAATCTGCTGACATTTATCGGTTTTAACTATTCGCCGTGTTTTTTCATGCACAACCTGGACACGAGTAATGCGGAGTCGACCTGTTTGACACAATTTTTTTGCTTATATTCACATAAAGTTTCAATAACTCAACTCGCTCTGTGATACACCGTGTTTTAAAAATTCTTAGATATTCTCTGTAGAATCTCCTGAAGACCGCTAGATTTAGTTAGGGTGAAAAGTTAAGAGGAGAAGTGCTATTGTGACAGTTAGTATTGGAAGCAGATTATCACACAAAGAAAATAAACTGTTTTTTGTGCAGTAGTGGAATTTTTTGTTTTAAAAAGGATCGTTGATTTTAAAAATTACATCGCTTCAAACCAACAGATTTCCTTTGTTCGATCTCGTGTTGTGGATAGACGCAGCGTTGCTTTCACATTAAACATATAACACCAGGCAAACAATCGATTTATTAAAGTTCAACCATAAAGAAAAGGAGATGAAATTTATAAAAGGGAACTTTTAAAGTGGGAAAGAACTAGTTTTCGTTCGTGGGGACGGTTATCAGTGAAATATTTACCCAAATCTTAACTGAATTACAGAATATTCGTGCCAATTAGATCTTGAGTGTTTCCAGAGGCAAACGTGCACTTGAAACTTAAATTTTGGTGCAATTAACGAGTGTGCTTAGAGGAAATAATACTGTTATTTTTATGGCAATCATTAGTCAAACGTCTTATGAAGAGGATGTAACTACTATCTTCATGTATGATCGGCAAGAAAGAATGAAGCATGAAATAATACCCACGCAAAAGTAATCTTATCTGGCGAAATTTTCCGCTTTGACAAGAACTTGTCTTCACAGTTATCAAAAAAAAACAACGACAACAACAACAAACAATTAAGATTTTATGTAACGCCCGATCAATTGAACTCAATCGAACTCGTTTTGGTATAGTGATCTGCAGGATCAAGGATCATAATCTTGATATCTGACCCGCTAAAGCACAGACAGAGCACGTCCGCAATACCGGACACTGCCTTCTCTGAACGAGGTAAATTCCCTTGATAGGGATTTGCACTGGTGCAGTTCTCCTTACATCCCTCTTTTTCCGTTTTCGTTTTCCGTGTAACTGTCAATCTCGATTGTTATGTATTTAATCTCAAGTCGATCCATCCGTTCGTCATGCAGCCCACTTCCGAAACAGCTCTGGTCATCCAGATTTGACTCTATACCCAGCTCTTTTCAGATTTTAAGCTTCGTGTTAGTTATGGCCTCAGAGCAATCATAAAATTGTACATCATCTGGCTTATTCGCTCTTAAAATCATACCCTTGTAGAGGTTCCATCTAACTAATTCTACCATAAAGCCAAACATACAAAAGCAAAACTAGTACAAAAATAGCACGCTTTTCTTTATCAAAAACGGCAAATTGAATGCAATTAGTTTAATAAACCGTTTCGCACTCATCCTGCCAGCTTTCCACGCAAGCAGTTTACACAGACGCCGGACCCTGTGATACACAAATATTTCTCGTAAAATCTGGTGCAATCAACACAAGTTACACAAAGCAAATAACTAAACGGATTGTGTTCTAAACATTTTATTGCTAGATTTTACCTTGAAACTAACATAAACAATTAGTCTAATGATCGCATTTTGTTCATGAAGTAATCGACTAGATATAAGTGGATCAATACATGTATGAAGGAAATAGTTAAGGAAAGTCCACAGGCTTAATTTTCATTTCAGATGTCATTGGAGCGCTTTCTCTTGCAGTGACAGCTAAATTACCCCAATGGATCTTTTTCTTGGCCCAGACCCTGGCAGTGGTCTTGTTTTCCTTTCCACAATGCTGATGAGCACCATTGAGATTTGACAACACAGGACACTCAGTACTATTGACGTACCACCAGCCTCCCGATATGTTATGGACACAGTGTTCATTAACTTTATCCCGGGTACCAAACGACGAGCCATTATGATACTCAAGAGAGTCATGGACAGTCGCATCTGCCAACAATAACAACAACAACGATGATATTGATAGTGATAATAATAATAATAATAATAATAATGATAATAACAATAACAATAGTAAAATAATAATAACATAATAATAATTATGATGAAGAAGACGACGATAACAATAATAACAATAAATACCACTTAATCATAAGGGTGACGATATCGATGATGAAGCTCGAGTTGCGTTCGACTTCGAATCGAGCGCCTCTTACGCATCTTTCGTGCTCTATAAACTTCCCAATTAGTTCGTATCTCGACGAATGCTGAAGTATGAAGCTCTTGTTAAATAAAAAAGCGCAACAAAGTCGTTTGGGAGACATGCATGAGTCGTAAATGCTAGTTATTGAGGATGTTGTCATGGCTGCAGTTGACATAATTGCCTTAAGGAAGCTAATTGACTTACTTGCAATGTTTCCAAGGTTTAGCTGGTACATGGCTTTCTCCTCTCCGATCTTGAACCACGAATATTCAGCGTAGACCGCTTTGTTCTTAACTCTTCCCAGATCTACTCGAAGTCTGTTTTCCGTCTCATTTTGCGTCAGACGATAAATCTTGTCCAATCCGAGCCAATATTCACCAATAAGAAAATTACCGAAGCCATGCTTGTAGTCAGCCCAATCGCGGTTAAAATCCAAGCAACCATCCAGTCTCCTCTGAAACACCGTCCATCCCCCACCTGCTGTTGTCTGGTCACAGTACACTTTAAAGGGACCTGAACCATCAGGGTCTATTGAGTAAACGCCGCTGATTCTTTCTCCGCATTTGTACAGCTCAGCACAATCCTTAGCTGTTGAAATTAAAATGTGTTGTGTAAAGGTAAAGTGACGAGAGGTTCATTATAGTATTTTGAAAATAACAGGCAAAGCGTGAAAGGGAGAGAAGTGAGGGGGGAGGGAAAGTAAACGGGCGGAGATAAGAAAGTGTGTTTTAAATTCCCGTTCCGGTCTCTGAGGTTTAGAAAAATAAGATATATGATAAATCACGGAATTTGCGAATAAACCTCTTTTTTCTCATGAGTAGCAAGGGCATTAAACGTTTTCACAAAAGAAAAAAGTTTTCTCTCTATAAAAAGCCACTGCCTTACTCTCTTACCTTGTTTCAAGCAGTTTCCAGGTCTATTTTTGTGGTCCATCGGAGCGATACTCCTTGTTACTAATTTTTGAAACAACGCAAAAAGAGTCACGAGCAGCAAATAATAAGCTATTTGTAAGGACTTCATTATGGGATGCACTGGCTCAAGCCAGGTACTTTATAAAGATACAGGTTGTAAAGGAACACAACATGTACAAACAACAGCAGAAACTGCAAGGTCATAATCTTGTATTTATATCTTTTCAAGCGGTTTCTTATCCTCTTCTGGAATTTTTGGGTCATTGCCGTGTCTCACGAAAAAAGGAAATTGAACAAATAAATAACTTACATATCTTTTTTTAGTGATCAATAAGGCGATCACAATAAACTCCGTGGGAAAAAAATTGAATTAAGAATTTATGACTGGGTCAGTGACACGTAGCAGTTTGAATATACTCGACAAAGTACGGAATCACTAATTAAAATCCACATTTCCTCACAAATCTGAAAGGATTATAAATCAGTCTCAAGGATCATTTGGATGTGGTTGACGATTAGTCTCAGGTTAACTCGCAATACAAGAAACGTAATAAAGGTACTGAGACCTCACTGCGAAAAACCGCATAAAAAAACTGAGTAACAGCGCAACACCTCAAATCCCAATGCCCCGGTTAACAGTTTAAGTGGATAAGACTGTTATGGTTACGAGCCATTTATCAGAGCTTCAAAATGTCAACGGCTTAGCGTATACTAGGCTGACCCTAAGTGTCTTGTTGCACATACCCGAGTTACTTAGTTGTCTCCATTTTTGGTAATCAATAACGTTTGCTGATGATACCGGCATCAATTTTGCAGATAATTTAGTATTGTCAAAGAAATAAACGAAATACAGTAACTCACAGATCAAAGGAATATTTCGTTATGGCTTGTAGCCAATAACGTTTTGTTGAATTTGGCGAAGACAGAATTTCTATTAATTGGTTCAGGAAAAGACTGTTTAATCTACGGGAGAATCTCACAAGAAAAATAAACGAAACCCCTGTCTCTTCTATGAAATCTCTCGATGCACATATTTATGAAAATGAACTGGGAAGTTTTTTATTCAATATAATAGAAAAAAAAGATTGCCTCTGGAATAGACGCCATATTATCAAACTTAATCAATAAAAAATTTCGATATTTCGTTCTTTGCGAGAGGTTTTTCACTTATTATAACACATTTCTTCAGCCAATGTGCTCTATTACTGGAGTGCTTTACATTAGCAGCACTTAGCCAATAAAAGAGAAACGTCAACCATAATTTTTCGACAATCTTGCCGACCATGAGAGCTCTATGAACTTGAAATTTAATTAGTTTCTAGGTAGTTGTGCCTTTGATAGAGGTAGTTCAATATCGTGACAACTTTACAATGGAAGCAATGCTAATTAACATAAACGTAACCCCCATTCTGTCCCATAGAAAGTTCAAAACAAGCAAGTATTAAAAAGATAATTGGTTGCCACTCATTTGATCGTTTCCTTCCTTTTCTTATTTACCCTGCCTTACTAACAAATATTTCCGTGTGGTTGTTCGAAAAATGTAAATAATCCTGCCCGGAGGGCGAAAAGAGGATCAAGACTGGAGGCTAGCACTCATCGATCTTTGCTTTAATTCTATCAGTAATGGTGATGATTCCTCTTCGAAATCTTTGAGACTTTTCACAAGATAGACTTTTACAAACTATCTCCTGTATGTGATTAATGAAAATGGAAAGCAAGGTGAGTCGCGAACCTGTTGCTTTCTGACTCAGTCGAAAGTTCTCATTTCGTGATGCTTTCTTTGAGTATCAGTGAGAAAAGGTTACAATAATATTAATTTTTTATATGTGTGTGTTGTTTTACCTTTTTTTTTAAGAGTGTAAGGCTAATGTACGACAAGTAAAATATAAAAATCCTCAAGATAATCTCCGCTGTAAAAGAAATGATTAGCTTCCAATTAAGAGGTCACATCAAAGCAGGAATCCGGCTCTATTAATGTTTTTCACCAAATCTCTTGTTTTCACTGCACGACAAACGATGAAATAGAAAATCTTAACTTTTTATAGTTTCATTTAGTTACCTAAAGGAAGTGAAAAAATGTAAAAGTTTTAAGAGGACGTCATGGCTGGTTCAGGGTTGATTTAACACGTTTGTGTCGTTTCTAACGTTAACACCAAGGTATTAACGATATTAACGTCTAATTATTTAGATTTCATGTGGAAAACTAGAATATCAACAAGGAATCACCTTAGATACACACTAGTAGCTTATAATGATAAAGCTGGGATGAAGGCAAAGTGACTGACAAAACTGGTTGCCTTGTGAAGATGTCTTTAATAAAACAAGGCTTCGCTGCCTCTTATGGTCTTATACAGTTCACCAGCTAGTCCCCTTTGTTCCTTTTCTCTGCCTTCCAACCCATCAAACGTCTTAGCAAAATATATTCGTGGCTAAAATAATTCGCGAAGAAAAAAAAATCTACGCATGATCAAAATCGAAGCGTTTACGGCGCATGACTCACGAAGCTGCATTTAGGACAGTTTTCCCGGCGAAAAAAGGCACAAAGAGGCATACAAAGCACCTGGTACCTGTTTCAATGTGTTACCCTAGGTATTTAGACGGTATTCCGAAAAAGTAATATCTACCCTTTAGGCAAGTATCATTTACTCTTCCAAGCAGCCGGAGACACAAAGTCTTGCGTCGAGAGTTAAATTTCTGACCAATTTTATCGTTGTTGTTGTTTTTGATTTTGTTTTTGGTTTTGTTGTTGTTTTTTTTTTTTGGTTCTTATGTGAAATGTATCTCCTCAAAAAGCTCAGAACAGCTCTATTTAACTCCCTTATCTATTTTTTTCTTCAGGGAAAAAATGAGCGCACTTTGTGCTCAAACGCCTAAAAGATTGACATTGCTCGATGAGTGCTATGACTACTATTTTTCACATAGACTTACGAGACACATGATCAGGATCACTAAGAACATTGCCAGGTGGTGGCGTAAACTTTCTGCAAGAGGTACAAGCAATCATGGCGTAGTTAAAGTTCATTTTTTTTTTCTTTTTTCTTTTGTGGTACCTGTTGTGCTTGCCCTTCATCAATCGATATAAAATCTAGTACTTTAGATTCGAGAAAGAAAGAATAAAAAACAGAAAATAAAAATAAAATCGTATATTATATACAGTACATTAACTACTATCTACATAAGTAACAAATGCATTGATGTTCGGATGAAATTTGGCATATTTTAGTTCTGAAATCATTCAAGGACGTTAATGACCTTAGGTCCTCTGTTAGTTTGTTCGACATGTTTGTAGGAGTTTATGGTAAATTATCTGCAAAATCGATGCTGGTGTCATCAGCAAACGTTATTGATTACCAAAAATGTAGACAACTAGGTTACTCGGGTACGTGCAACAAGACATGTAGAGTCAGCCTAGTATACGCTAAGCCGTTGATATTTTGAAGCTCTGATAAATGGCTCGTAACCATAACAGTCTTATCCACCTTAACTGTTAACCGGGGCATTGGGATTTAAGGTGTTGCGCTGTTACTCAGTTTTTTATGCGGTTTTTCGCAGTGAAGTCCCAGGATCTTTATTTCGTTTCTTGTATTGCGAGTTAACCTCAGACTAATCGTCAACCACATCCAAATGATCCTTGAGACTGAATTATAATCCTTTCAGATTTGTGAGGAAATGTGGATTTTAATTAGTGATTCCGTAGTATAGTACTTTATGTACTGTAGATAGTATACCATTTTATTTTTATTTATTTAGTTTCTGTTTTTTTTTTTTTCTTAATTTCTCGGAGAAATTAGGTATACAGCTAATATACTGTTTGGTCCTAAAGCAAAACTCCGTCTGTTAAATGACTGTAAATATACGAAATCATATATGCGAACTGCGGTTTTAGAAATGAACTTGGAAGCATCTTCGCCGTACTAAACACTACTTTTAAGTAGTGTTCTAGTGTTTTTTGCTGTTTAAAAAAAGTAGTGAAAATAAAGTCTGAAAAAATTTCAGGCCTGTAAGGGATTTGAACCTATGAGCCAGAATGTTTTTTAGGCCTTTTTGATACTACTTTATCCCGTTTACTCTGAAATGTCGCTAATAAACTTTCGCATGACTTAACTTTTCGTGCTCAGGAAATGGACCTCCACCTTTTAAGAGAAAGGGACGATACATTTGTTTTAATCGCTTTATTTATTGCGCCGTTGAACAGTAGGATACTGGCGTGGTATAAATCTTTTATTATTATTATTATTATTATTATTATTATTATTATTATTATAATTAATATTAGCTGTCTTAAGTGTTAATTTTCAAGTTTTTTTTTCTTGTAGGCGCCTTTGAACAGTAGGATACTGGCGCGGTATAAATCTTTTATTATTATTATTATTATTATTATTTATTTAACTTAGAAAGCAAGTGATTAAATGTGTTATATAGCGCAATATCGTATTTCTTTCCTGAGGAAGTAAAGGAAATTAAACTTTATATATGCACATACCTTAGCAATCCTAAATATTTCTTGATCTTTTTCGTATCGATTTTGTCGTAACATGGTTCAAGTAAATATAAGCACACAAACTTGCAGATGGAAGAGGAATTTATCACTGATATGCACATTGCTCAAGAGGTCTTTAGAGAAGATGTGCGTGACTCGGGCAACAGAATATAGAAGAAAGCATTTCTGAGTAATACGTTTAGCTTGAGTTTAAAACTCGTTTATGGAAAGAATTCCTAGTTAATTACTGAACATATTTGTATCTGCCTTTACTTATGTCGTTTGGTCGCATTTTCCGCTTCAGAAAATATTGGAAATTTAACTTTATAGGGGTTATAAAAGGTGATATTGTGCTTTCGATGAGCTGGCTAGTCGTTTAAGTCTTTAAAAACAAATGATTCTCCGTCACAATAAAGTTAAAAAAAGAATCAAAAGAACTCTGACGCATAATTTGGGTTTGTTGCTGTGCCTAGTGGTATCCTATGATATCCTTTAGGACTAAATGCTTTCATTGCCAGCTGCATGGACGGTAAATTCGTCAAAGTCTGAGAAAAAGCGAATCATGTCACAATGAGGTTGCGAGGGTGAGATAATGATTCATGTTTTTGGATTGAAAGAAATCAGGGAATCTAAGCTTATAACCCTTAATTGCTTTTCTTAGATTTCCTCGCTATTAATCTGTCTTTTGTTTACAAATTGTCGTAGTTTCATGTTATGGCAAATGAGATAACATTGAAAAAAGCAATGTTAGGAAAAATAAGAAAAACCGGATATTTCGTCAAACTAGAATTTACAACATTAAGGTATTCTGAGTACGGAGAAATACATGTTCGTGATCGCCAACCTTCAAGGGGATTACCAGAAGGGGGTGATCAAGAGAGAAAAGTAAGTTCTGCCTACTTTTCATGTAACCTCTCGACTCAATTGTTTGTTTTATCCCTTCTCTTTCTTTTATTCATAAAATTTGATTCGTGTCATTATTGTTAATTAGGAAGCTGGAAACCACAATCCGTATTGCATCAGCAGGACTTAACATGAGAATTTGAACGTCGCAGGTAAATGTTCTTTAATTTGCGACGACAGAACACACACCCACTCGCGTAATTGTACTAAATGTGCCACTTGTGGTTAAAGGAGAGATGTTAGATAATGAAATCCCCACAAACCAATGAAGCACAATGAGAGGAACATTGCTCATTTCGTAACTTATCACCAGAAAAGTCGAATCAACATGCGCACATGAAACGTGCCGCGAGACACTTAGATGTCTTTGCGTGGGCTTCGTATCGATTGCGATCATTCTATCATGAGCGAAAACTTTAAGGGAAGAGTTGTTAAATTTCCCGTGAAGTAACACTTTTTTAGAATGCACAAGCTGCCTAGTTATGATCATACATTTCCGATGTTTTTTTCAATGCTTTGCCTGGCATGAAACAAACAAATTTCGGTTCAGTTTTGCGAATTTTGTTCAGTTGCCTTTTGCGACGCCGTATTGTATGTTACTGAGTCAAGGATCTGGGCAGATGCGACTTCAATTTTCTACTCATATGTAAGCGTAACAAACCTTACATATATCCATTCGATAAAGATCAATATAAGACTGTTTTGAGGCAATATTTGTTATTTTTTTAATTTAGAACTCTGACCGGTTTTGAGGGTCAGACATGTCTCGATGCGGTTAGAGGATTAACAACTCGTTTGACAAGGCCACCCGTTTTGGATCCACTTTTCAGGCGATCACAATTTATTGTGAATTAAATCGTTTAAAGATAATATCAGTCAGATTGATTCGCCAAAATATGACTGTTAAAATAGAATAACATTGCCATGGGCGTCCTCCGTACATAAAACTAGGAATGTATTGTTTGATTTATGATAACCTCCTAAGGGGGATTAACGACCCATCAGTGCTCTTGATCTTAAAAAAAAACGCCGGCTAAAGCAGGATTTTATTTCGTCTCCTCTCCCCTAACCCCGTTTTTTTTTTTTTTTCGCAGAACGTGCATGACTAACTCAGCTCATGAAACTTCTAACAAGTTTTTAACTTCAGCAAAGAACTATGCTGAGCTGTACACATTGGGTGAGAAAAACAGCGTTGTCTACGCAGTCGACCTTGATGATTCAGGTGCCTTTGAAGGCACGATACTATACGATACTTAAAGCACTAACAACAGCACTCGAAGGTTTACGCGCCATAATCTGTTTGATGCAAACCGGCATACTCTGGTGAAATGATGTGGCTTTTTTTTCATCAACAGAAAAAATGGCTTCACCAAAGCGTTCTTTGCTGACGCAAATATGAGTTGATATTTGCCGCTCTCTATGTCCTCCACACGACAGTCCGTGACCGTAACTACCGTTAATCCGATCGAAGATGCTTCTTCCACTTTATCATAAACAATACGTTGAAGCGGACAAAGGACAACTATGCTCGAAGATTTCTCTTTATGATTTCTTTTATACGAACCAACATCTAAAGTTTCAGGCTTTTCCCAAAGCCAGTAGGCAACACAGCGAGTTGATCCTTTCCAAAACCTGTGTAGAAATTGCTTCTTTTTTTTTCCGATTTTAATGCAAGAGGCATGTTAAATTCCGATAGACACTTAAGTGCTTCCTCGAAAGCGGAATCGAACCCTAAAAAGTAACCCTAAAAAGTAACCCTAAAACTTTCGTGCACATTGATAGTTCTTATAAGCACGATGCTTATTATTCGGGCAACAGTATCCAGAATGAGGTCTGGTCAATCCTTCAACAAGATCGTCAGAGATTTCTGATCCTTAGCAACACTGACTCTACCAGGTAGTTTGCCTGAAATGGATCTGCAGACATACTTATTTTCGTCACCAAGGTCAATGCAGAATAGACTTCCTCGAACACGAGTTCGGCCATTTAAATCAACCCACTCGTTTTTATCACTTAAGAGACCAAAGACTTCTTAATCGAAAAGGCAAACATAAGCGTCTGAGGGAAAATTTAAAATTACTTCGAATAACTTATTTAGGTACAATTAGGCATTTTGTCAAATTAGTATTTACTAACTTAAGGCTGTTTGCGTGCGGGAAAATACTTCAACACCAAACCTCAAAGGAAAATACGGAAGATATAAAAGAACTGGAAAAGCCTTGCGTGTGGAGAAATAATAACCTTCATTTGATAAAACAGCTGGCAACGCATCCGAACCATTAATAGAATAGACATTCACATATATGCCGTAAGAATACCAAAACTCAATGTAGGTTCAACTGTCCACAGCCGCCAATGAAACACGCCATGATACTCTATCCTCTAGATGAAGATCCAGCTGATAATGAATTTAAAATGCACAAAGGTAATTGGCAGACTATTAAAAGGTATCTAAATAATATGAAAGAAGGAGAAGACATCTCCTTTGATCAGTTACTCATCAACATCAGTGTGACAGAAGAAAAATATTAACGTGCCATAAGGTCATCTCTTAACACTCCTACTGTATTTTTAAAAAGAAATCCAAATGAATTACGAATAAACAATTACAACCCTGCTTGTCTTAGTGCATAGCGGGCCAACATGGATATCCAGTATATACTAGATGTATATGCATGTGCTGTGTACATAGTCAATTACATATCAAAGGGTCAGAAGGGAATGAGTGAACTTTTGAGGGAAGCTTGTGCTAAGGCAAAAAAAAAGGAATAATAGCATTAGACAACAAATAAGAGATATCAATAGTAAATTTGTTAATAATGTGTAGATCAGTACACACAAAGCAGTGTACATCGTATTACAATTGCCTATGAGAAAAGCATCTCGACATATAGTATTTATAGTATTTATAGTACATATAGTATTTATAGTATTTATACGTCACCCCCTGATGAGAGGGTAGAGCTTTTGAAACCAATGAATGAAATTGAAGACATGAATGATGAATGCAAAGAAATCTGTATCAGTGGATTGTTAGAGCGGTATTGTAAAAGCCCAACAAAATTAGAAAACCTAACATTGGCAAACTGGGTGGCTTGGTATGATTGTAGTAAAAAGCATATGTGAAACAAACAAATGAAGTGAATGTAGATGGTCTACCATTGGAGGCTTTCATTGATGATAATCAGAATGATGATAATGAGCATAGCAAGTTACCTACTTCTGGCAAAACTAAAAGAAGAACTAAAGCGAGAATAATAAGGAGTGTATGATTGAATAAGGAAACTGAACCAGAAAAAAATTACCATGAACTTACAATGCTGCTTACACCATGGAGAAATGAAGAAACCGACTTACCTGGAAGATGCTCTTCTTACCAAGAACGGTACCTGCTGTTATGTTATGCAATCAATGAACAAGTGAAGCATTATGCTATATGTAATGAAGATTTCAGTGAAATACAACAGGAGATGAGTAGAATTGAAGACACATGTGATACTATTGTACCATGTACACAATATCTTGTACAACAAGATGTAGCTGAAGGTAACCAGGACTTGCATCCTGACTTTAATGAAAGCTATAATTTATCAGATGATTTAGGTATACCATCAGCTGATCTGAACACTGAAACATTGCTGATAAATGAATTACAAGGTTAATACAGACACCTTGTACAGATGTTAAATAAAGAACAAAAGGAATTCTTCTAATATGTCTTGCATTTAATCAAAATGTGGAATGAACCATTCTACTGTGTCCTTAGTGGAGGTGCAGGTGTAGGTGAATCACATGTTACCAAGGCCTTGTATCAAGCAGCACTTAAGTATTACAATAGTAGGGCTGGCGATAACTTTTCAGAATTGAAAGTATAGATGTTGGCATCTACTGGTAAAGCAGCATATAAATGTTAAAGGCAATACCATTCATCGCGCTCTGGCCATAACAGCATGTCAGTCATTAAAGATCTTCAAGCCTCTGAACTCAAGTAGACTTAATACACTAAGATGTAAACTTGGCGGTGTTAAGTTTATATTAATAGATGAAATATCTATGGTTGATAACACTATGTTCAATGTACAGTTCAACAACAGACTAAAAGATATGAAAGGTAGCTCAGTACCCTTTGGTGGTGTTAGCATCGTTGCTATTGGAGATTTATTTCAACTGTAGCCTGTAATGGATGGTTATATATTCAAACATATAGAAAGTAATGAATATGGTATCCTTGCCCCTAATGTCTGGCAAGAGCTTTTCAAAATGTTTGAACTGAATCAAATAATGAGGCAAAGACAGAGTAAACTATTTGCCGAAATGTTAAACAGGTTAAGAGAAGGTAATCATACTAACAAAGACATTATGTAATTGAAAAAAAGGCTTATTTTACCAAGTAGTGCTAACTACCCTAGAGATGCACCACACTTGTTTGTTCAGAATAACAAAGTAAATGAGCTTAATAACGAGGTTCATATTGCACTGTCAGGTCAAAAGTACTTTATTAAGGCTCAAGAGGGTGTAATTATTGCTCGGTCACTGGAGTTCAAAGACAGAATATTGAAACAAATGCCAAGTGACCCCAAGAAAACTGAACAGTTACATTCCATCCAAGGTTAGCAGTGGGAGAAAGGACTAAGATCTCTCAATACTAGAACAGATGATGGTATGACGAATGGTGCTACTAATGTTATCAAATCAATACAAATACATCAGTCAGGCAAACCTTTTAGTATGATATGGGTACAGTTTAACCGTGCTGAAGTTGGAGAGAAAACCAGACATGATAAAAGAAAGTTGCATGTCCAGGGTATTGAACCTTCATGGACACCTGGTAGGTAGAAATAGATCGCTACAAGTGGTTAGAAAACAATTTGCACTTAGACCTGCTGCTGCTAGAACTACTCATAGATCACAAGGTGACACTGAAACTATAGTTGTAGTAAAGTTTGACACTAGAAGGGACTTACCTGGAAGATGTTCTTCTTACCAAGAACGGTACATGCTATTCATAGATGACAAGGTGACACTGAAACTATAATTGTAGTAAACTTTGACACTAGAAGGGCAATACCACATATACATTATGTTGGTCTTAGTAGGGTTACTACTATAGATGGCCTTTTTATTACTGATCTATGTGAAATTAAATAGCTGTTAGTTGTGATGTCCAAACAGAAATGGATCGTTTAAGAGGTGAAGGGAAGTTGTCTCTTTCAGTAACTCCAGTTTATAATGTGTCTCAGATTAGTTTTAAAGCATGTTTCCCTAATGCAAGATCATAACATAGACACATAGAAGATTTTCGTAAAGATTTCAATTATTCAAATACTGATGTAAATATTTTTTCACATACAATGTGTTCTCAATTTGTCAGTGACAGTTTGTATTTAATATAAAAGATGAAGAATACACATTGTTTAGAAATGATAATTCTTCAAGACATTCACAAAATGCACGACCATATGGAGGCATAGCAGTGTATAGTCGAGCTGACTATTATCACGAGTATCCATATTGCTCTAATAGAAATATTGTAGAAATAACTATTTTGAGATTCATGATGATCCCTCATGTAACAATTGTAGCAGTCTACAGATCACCTTCAGTATCAATAAGAGAAGCATCTGGTGCTATCGAAGAGACATTTAACTCTCTACCAACTCAATTTAACATATTTATGGGCGCCTTCAATGTAAACTGGCTCAGTGATTCACGGCGTACACCACTTTACAACTTGTTCATAAGAGACAATGGCTATAGGCAGTTAGTTTTCTGTAGTAACACTGACAGTAATACTTGTATTGACCATATATACACTAACTTACCAGAGGCACAAGCACGCTTTCAAATATTAGAAACCTATTTTTCAGACCACAAAGCAATTTGGGCTTTAAGAAACTGCTTTGAAGCAAATAACATAATTGCATAATTGAATAAACATATCCAGTATTGCATCAATAAAGCTTGTCAAAGCACTATTAAGGAAAAATTAGAATAATTATTGTATTTACAATTTATTTCAGAGTTGTTCACAACATGGCCAATTCAGCCTCACTAGGGTAAGTATGTATAGAGGATAAATTATGTGTTTTCATGTATACTTAACTAAAATCTATCTCTCTCTCTTTATTTTCAATAGGAAATCTCCAAGTAAAAACGTTGCAGAAGGTGAATATATATTTATGCCAACTTAAGTTAAAATGCCTTCACAGGCAATGTGATCAAAAATTTTTATAAGAGAAGTTTTCATTCATATGTGTAAGAAATCCTTGAAATCCTTTGTGTAGTTTCGTTGTTTATAACTATTACTAAATAATCCTTTTGATAATGGATGAAGGAAGTCACTCCATGCCATAACATTTTAGAATGGAGTTTTAAAACCTGACACATGAACAGTGTGTTTTAATTTACTGAAACTTTAGCTTTCCAAGCTCTTTAGCTTTAAATAACAAAATACCTGACCTACATGTACATTTATAACATTATCTATATATGATTATATACTAGTCCACAAGTTCAATGCTGTTTGTATTTATTATGTAGTTGAGTATTAGCTGTTATTTGCAATTATTTTCAGATATAGAATTCAAAGGCTATGTACATGGTCTCTCTCCAGTAAAGACAGGAAAAAAATCAAGAGTACCCTTCTTTAACTGCACAATCCAAACAGGACAAGCTGACAAGATCCGAGCAGTATGTTACGATCCAAAACAGCAAACCAGTCTACAGCAAGCAAAACAACAGAAATCCCCCATCAAAATTTCAGGTTTAAAAAGACTACCTAGCTCACGTTTTTATAATAATAACTGCAAAGAATTTAAAATAACAAAAATGGCAAAGGTAGCACCTACAGATACTGATTTCACCTAAAACCTAGATGTTTCCTTTTCTTTAATTACAATAAAAGCCTTTTCAACTGACCCCTTCAAAACTGTGGATGTACGTGCTAAAGTTATGTTCAAAAATGAAGAAAGTAAACCTGTCATATTCAATGGCCAAAGATTGATGAAAGTTGATTGCATTGGCTGTGAATATATGAAAGTCATATATTTAAACTGCGGATATAAAGACATGAATATGAAAGTGATCTTCGCAGTAATGAACACTACTTAAGCAGTAGTGAAAAGAGTGGTGTAAGAGTAGTGTTCATTACTGCGAAGATCGCTTTCATATTCACGTCTTTATCCGCAGTTCAAGTATATGACCTTCATATATTCACAGCCGTTTATTCACCACTTCACGAGTTTATTTGGAACCAACATAGCGACCAGCTCCCAGTTGGCTTGTTGGCTCATTTGGTAGAGCACTGAACCGGTATCACAGAGGTCATGGGTTCAAGTCCCATACAGGCCTGAATTTTTTTCAGGCCTTCTTTTCACTACTGCTTAAGTAGTGTTCATTACTACGAAGATCGTCTTCATATTCACGTTGATTGCACTGTTGCTGATCATACTGAAAGCATCAAGCTTGCACTATGGGAAGATATGATTCAGAAAGTTGATTAAGGAAAGTCATATCTCTTTAAACGTGTCGCAGTAAAAATTTTTGATGATACCAAGTGTTTGAATGCCGATTAGTCTTCCACTGTTGAGCTTCAAGACGACATTGATGACATTAATCTAACATCAAAAGAGATAAAAGATAATATTGTAGAAGGACAGTGTCTAGGAGAACATGTTAAACAGGCAACATCCTGGGCCCGGTTGTTCAAAACTGCGATTAGCGCTAATCCACGATTAAATAGGCTAATCGCCGATTAAATTTAAGTCGCCGATTAGTTTCTGTTGTTCAAAGCCCGATTATTCCTAACCTTCGATCAAACCAAGGGTTAAATCTAACCCTGCTCGCTAGGTGGATTAAATCCTTAATCGGCAGATTAAAAAATAAAAATCACAACATGGCTGACTTGTTGTGTTGGTGTTGATGGGCGAAGAAAAAGGAAGCAAAGAGAGTTTAGGAGCATCGGTTTCACGATAGATGGATATACAGACCAAGAATTAAGAGCAAGGCAGACTTTTCGGGCGCCATTTGTTTTTTTGTTTACATGGGAGTACATGTAAAAGAAATAAGAAAGAAACAAAAGTCTAAAGTCCGTTAATTTTCACTTTGCTTTGTGTTTGTTAGCGAAGTATACATTTTATGCAAGGTATGGACATTCAGAGGTATTACAATAATGTTTCCATTTACAAACTCACCTGTTTCAAACCCCTGTAACCCAGTAAATGACGGTGTGTCACTGAACATGTTTATTATTTTTAAACTGGCTTCTGATGGGTTCGGGGGAGCAGGGCCACCACCTGTCTTCTTCTGTTCACTTTTAAAGGAACTGAATTCTCTTTTTGCGTGACTCTGGAGGTTTTTCCACTTGTCTCGTACTTCCTGCGTTGATCTTGCTGTCACACCGACGGCGTTTACCGCCTCCGAGATTTCCTCCCAAATCTTGTTTTTTTTTGCATTTGTTATACTGTTGGTAAATTTACTTTGAAGAATGTCCATATTTTCTTCAAATTTTTCCGTTAAAACGGAAATTTCAGCGGGTGAAAAGTTTGCTTTCCGCACTTTCTTCGCTGGAGAAGCCATATTGACAAAAATAAATTTCCGGCAATTTTATGACGTAAACTGGCACAAAATAAATTATAATTAATTAATATAATTCATTTTATGCTTAATCGCGGATTAGTAAATCGACCGAGTAATCTCCCTTTGAACAACTGTTTTTTAACCAACGATTAACTAACCCACGATTAAGAAATTTAATCGCCGATTAGGCTTAATCGGTGATTAGTTTAATCGCGGTTTTGAACAACCGGGCCCTGGGCCCGGTTGTTCAAAACTGCGATTAGCGCTAATCCACGATTAAATAGGCTAATCGCCGATTAAATTTAAGTCGCCGATTAAATTTAAGTCGCCGATTAATTTCTGTTGTTCAAAGCCCGATTATTCCTAACCTTCGATCAAACCAAGGGTTAAATCTAACCCTGCTCGCTATGTGGATTAAATCCTTAATCGGCAGATTAAAAAATAAAAATCACAACATGGCTGACTTGTTGTATGGTTGTGTTGGTGTTGATGGGCGAAGAAAAAGGAAGCAAAGAGAGTTTAGGAGCATCGGTTTCACGATAGACGGATATACAGACCAAGAATTAAGAGCAAGGTATCGCTTTGGAAAGGAGTCTATAGAGTATATTACCGACCTTTTGGCAGATAATCTTCGTCGTAAAACCAACCGCAATCATCCTCTCTCCGCTCTCCAACAAGTCCTCATTGCTTTGCGCTTCAACGCCATTTGTTTTTTTGTTTACATGGGAGTACATGTTAAAGAAAATAAGAAAGAAGCAAAAGTCTAAAGTCCGTTAATTTTCACTTTGCTTTGTGTTTGTTAGCGAAGTATACATTTTATGCAAGGTATGGACATTCAGAGATATTACAATAATGTTTCCATTTATAAACTTATCTGTTTCAAACCCCTGTAACCCAGTAAATGACGGTGTGTCACTGAACATGTTTATTATTTTTAAACTGGCTTCTGATGGGTTCGGGGGAGCAGGGCCACCACCTGTCTTCTTCTGTTCACTTTTAAAGGAACTGAATTCTCTTTTTGCGTGACTCTGGAGGTTTTTCCACTTGTCTCGTACTTCCTGCGTTGATCTTGCTGTCACACCGACGGCGTTTACCGCCTCCGAGATTTCCTCCCAAATCTTGTTTTTTTTTGCATTTGTTATACTGTTGGTAAATTCATTTTAAAGAATGTCCATATTTTCTTCAAATTTTTCCGTTAAAACGGAAATTTCAGCGGGTGAAAAGTTTGCTTTCCGCACTTTCTTCGCTGGAGAAGCCATATTGACAAAAATAAATTTCCGGCAATTTTATGACGTAAACTGGCACAAAATAAATTATAATTAATTAATTAAATTCATTTTATGCTTAATCGCGGATTAGTAAATCGACCGAGTAATCTCCCTTTGAACAACCGTTTTTTAACCAACGATTAACTAACCACGATTAAGAAATTTAATCGCCGATTAGGCCTAATCGGTGATTAGTTTAATCGCAGTTTTGAACAACCGGGCCCTGTATTGTCTGTAATACTACAGTTCAAGTAGTAGCTGACAAAGATATAGTTACATGTGAACGCTGTAAAACTTCTATGTTAAAATCAGCATGTAATAACAAACTAGTATGTCAAAACAACAACTGGTAAACTTGAAGCATTCACATGCCTCAATGATGGCTTGCAAAGTTTCTTAGTGTCAATCAACAATGATACTAACATAAATAATATTTCTCATGAAGAACTTGAAAAACTTCTCCTATATGCAGGAAAGAGACAAATGATCGTTGATCAGTCAGTGAATATTATTCAGCAATTCCTTCTGTAACTACATATGTTACCTATGTTGAAATATGTTGTGTTAATTCTGTTAAAATGAGCATTTTATGGTGTGGTTCCATTAACTTGAGAAACCCAAATCAATCAATGCATGTTATTCAGCAATTCATGCTGTAACTAAAGGATCATTGTTAGTTCATGTTATTCACCAGTTCCTGTTGTACTTATGTTACCTATGTTAAAGTATGTCGTAGGCTTTGTTGAAATAAAATTATGTTATGTCACTGTGTATTAGCTCTGTTAAAATAGGCATGTTACAGTGTGGTTTTCATTAACCCTAGGAATACACTAAATGATTACACTTTCCACAGTACACTGTTTTTCTATTATACTGTTTTGTCGTAATTTGATTGTTACAGATTAGCTAATAGACTGTGTTTCATGAGTTAATGAAAACCAATCAAACTGGTATATAATTTAACAATCAAAACCACAAGTAGAAAACTTGAAACATTCGTATCCTAGCCTGCATAGCAGGCGGTAGAAAGGGAAAGGGAAGGGAGAAAAAGATCGCGCGCGTGAAGCGAGGGGAGCGAGAGGGAAAAGGAAAGGAAGCTTTTCCCCGCCCTCCCATCACGCTTCCTGTCTTTGCGCGCACCCATTTACTTACCTCTCCCTTTCTAGCACCTGTCATGTAGGCTATCTGCATCCTAACGGACATTGAGCTGAACACTTGCAGATAATTTTCATTCCACTATGTGCCCATGAATTAATCTGATTAATCTGTACTTTTTTTCCTAGTACTGTGACAAAAGTTAAGTCCAGTAGAACAGTTTATGATAAACTGTCGCTCTTCATGTAGTCATTTGAATTTAAGTATGATATTTTGCTACATTAGTCTTAGTAATAACAGCAGTCCCAGACTGCCTATTTTTTCACTTAACAGACCAAAGACGTGTAATAAAAAAAAAGCTGAACTTATGAGTTAAAGGGAAGTTTCAATTTAACTCGAATCACTTCCATAAGAAAAATTAGACATTTTGTCAAATTCGTATTTACAGATTTACCTTGCTCTGCGTGCGGAGAAATTAACTCCTAACTTTCCATGGTTTAATTAGTGGTTATGTCCTCTCGAATAAGTAAGAAATAAAACAATTGAAGAAAGATTGTGACTTTCCAACTTTTAGATGAAAGATAAAATAAGAAGATACCAAGGGAATGTCATCAATATTTCAAAGGTATTTTCATTTAGACTCCTGGACGCCCCTGGATAATTTAAAAGCAATTACGAAATAAATATGAGGAGAGGTCAGATTCCGAGGCACCTTAAACAGCTAAAGCGTATAGAAGATTTGGCGGAACCAGAGTTTTGAATAAATGATTAATTTGGGATTCATTGCAACTTTCTCTGCGCAAAGTTCTTGAGATATGTGGGCATTTTACGATGGCCCCTAGAGGACATGCCATTTTTTTCTTTTTTTTTTTTTTTTTTTTTTTTATCGCGTGGTAAAATCAAAATATTGCGCAATAAATGGAATCTATCGCCCGATAAATGTTAAACTGTCGCGCGATAAATTGTTAGGTCTCACATAATCGACTGTCACGCACGTTGTTTCCGTGGACTACAATTGCTGCCACAGTTTGAGGAGGTATGTTTTGAGGTCAATAGTTCGTTTTATTTTCGTGAAAAGATCATTGAGAAATACTTTGCAGTTCTTCTACAGCACTACGACACGAATCAGGGCTGGGTTGTTCAAAGCTGGGTTAAGTAAACCCAGGTTTAGTGTGAAATCTTAAGGCGTAAACAAGAAATTTAGTGTTCTTCCTTTTGTGAAGAATTTGATTATGTTATGCTAAAAAAAAAATGGAAGAGAGAAAATTATTCCGAGAGGGCTTCTCCACAAAGGAATAAAGAAACCCGGATTAAAAGTTAACCTTGGGTTAGCGCTAACCAGCCTTCGAACAGCTGGGCCCAGTACAGTAAACCTTGATTTTGCGAAATCTTGAGAGACACTTGCGGAGATGGCTGTAAGTGTCTGAGAACAAGTGTGGATTATCTAATATTTCTGATTACATTGTGTATGAATCAATAAATGAGGTTTATCGCGCGATTAAAAAAAAAAAAAAAGTGCCATGTCCTCTCTGGGCCACCGTAGCATTTGCTACAGTTGCTCTAAAATGTCACCCCAACAATTATCACCTTGCACCTTGGAATTCCTCCTATAGGCAGAAAACATTCCTGATATCCTTTCTTGGGAATAGTGAGCTCTTTAAATTTGATCGGATTGGATAACATCTCCTTGCGTTCTGTCCCTTCAGAGAACTTTGTTTTTAATTACTGCCCTCTAAAAGATGGTGCGACACACATAGGCTGACACAAATGTACTTATTGTATGGCTCTGTTGATATCAACCGCACCTGGGATGAATACAAACATGGTTTTGGCAATGACCTCAAGGGAGAGTTTTGGCTCGGATTTGACAAGATCCGTCGCTTGACAAGAAATGAAACAAAAAACAGACTCCTTGGAGTAGCACTCCTTGGAGATCTTGGAGTAACCCTGAATGAATCGCTCCACGCTGAATATGAGTGGTTTGGAAAAGGAGAAGAAAAAGATAAGTACCGGTTGTGCCTTGGAAATCCATCGGGTAAGTCAACAGTCTCTTTGTTTATTATTCGTTCAATTAGAGGAATCGTTGAAGTGTTTAGAAGGAACGGTTCCAATCGCGTCAAGGCCTGACTTCAGTTTTCAGTTTTCAGGCCTGTTTTCAGCAATTTCTTTAATTATAGCTCACCTGTGAAGAACCTTTCTTTTCTTGTAAAAGGCAGTTTCTTATGAACGGATGCATATATATATATATATATATATATATATATATATATATATATATATATATATATATATATATATATTAGTTCACACGGCAACCAGGTGGACAATCAGACATAGTTTGAAGCTACACTGGTTTGCAGATTTAATGAATGTAACCGAAGAAGTTACAATTCATAGACCCAACGTTTCGACACTCCTGTCTAGTGCCTTCATCAGGGGTGATCTAAACGCTGCAACAAGAGGTCCTTTTATATGATCACTAATTAGCGGCCTTTTTTCTGACGAGGTGTAAATAGGCGTCAGGAAGCAGACCGCCATCGTCACGATTTAAAGGAGCGTGGGCGGAGTTAATGTGCCAAGCCTCCAAACAAAGGCGCTGGTGGTAACGCCGATTAGTGGTGATAATTTTAGAATTATCCCACCCAATTGTATGGTTGGTTAGGCAAGTATGCTCTGATAAAGCTGAATTTTCCTTTTTGCAAAGAAAAACCGCTTTTTGGTGCTCTTTTAACCGTGTACCAAACTGGCGTTTGGTCTGTCCGATGTATTCGTTATCACAGTCATTGCAAGGAATAGAATAAATGGCGTCGGTTCGTTGTTCTTTCGTGACAGGATCCTTAGGTTTGGCGAAAATATGCCCCAAAGTCTGAAAAGGTTTTTGAGCAACTTTAACGTTGTGGCTATTCAAAATTCTCTTGATTGTCTACCATCATCACTCGATTCGAAGGCTGAGGAGAGGAAATATGTTTCCAATGTCCTAAAGGCAAATGGCTATACAAAAACTTTTCTCCGTAACTGCCAAAAACCAGTTATAAATAGTAACGCTCTTGATGAAAGGGAACCAGCGACTGGTTTTGCTGTTATTCCTTACATACAGGGTGTTACTGAACCCATCAAGAGAAAATTGACATTGGAACGGAAATGGACAATGAGTAAAGACAAACCCAAAGAAATAACACGTGATAAATCCACGCAGATAGAGAATATTTTAAATAGGCGAACAGTAAACTTATCTGACATTCAACTTACGCAGTCGGAAACAAACCTTCTACGTAAGAGACTTAACTTTTGCCCAACACCACCGCCACCAGGAAAATATGACATCAGCAAGGACATTGATGCCTTTGCCCGCAGACTAACCCTTAAAGAATATCACACTCCTGAGACTATAGAAGACGTAATAGACGGCCCTGGATACCAACCATCGATTCTTCAAAAATTGAACCAGAAGGAGCGCAAGGTGTATACTAGACCTCAAGGGAACCATACCTTAATACATATATTGACAAATTAAGGCAAGAAATCAGTGATGAGACTTTGCACAATCTACGATCTCCACGTAATAATCTAACCAAACGTGAGGGAGCAGCTTTGCATAGACTAAGCAATAACACGGACATAATCATCAAGCCCGCAGATAAAGGCGGAGCTACGGTCATCATGAATACAAAGGACTATGTAAAAGAGGCTAAACGCCAACTAGACAATGAAGTATATTACAAGAGAGTAGGAAGAGATCTCACTCTTGAACACGAACAGCTCATAAACCAGTGCTTAGACACACTTATGGACGACGGGGAATTAGAAGAAGAAGTAGCTAAACTCTTAAGACCAGCACAATCAAGAACTCCTATATTCTATATGCTCCCCAAAATACACAGAGTTAACAATCCAGGGAGACTAGTAGTATCCTCCGTAAACAGCCACACGGAGAAGCTATCAGCTTATGTGGACGAGTTTTTGAGACCTATAGCAGAAAAGCTACCGTCATACATACAAGATACCAAACACTTCATTAAGCGAATACTGGCTTTGGGCAAGTTACCCGAAAAGTGTTACTTAGCAACACTGGACGTATCAAGCCTATATACGAATATAGACACAGACGAAGGACTCACTATTGTGGAGGAAGAGCTGGGCAAAACGAACCAGAATAAGCCATCACCGAAAACATTATCGTGTCTCCTCGAGAAGGTTCTCAAACTTAACAATTTTACCTTTGGCAATGAACACTACATTTAAATCAAAGGAACAGCCATGGGAACCAGAGTCGCACCCAACTTTGCAAACGTATACATGGGAAGACTTGAAGAAAGAATCGTGTATCAAACAGAGTGGGTAAACCATATTATACTCTGGGTACGCTTTATAGATGATATATTCCTTATCTGGAAAAGTGATCAAGACTCTTTGATTAATTTCATAAATTACCTTAACAGTGTAGCATCCTCAATCAAGTTTACACACGAAATCTCTGCACATTCAGTGAATTTCCTTAATACGACCGCTCTATAGGATAATCAAGGCAACGTTAGTACAGATGGTTATCAGAAACCAACTGATACTCATCCATACCTCCACTGGACATCAGCACATCCACCTCATCTGAAACGGAGCATCCCATACAGTCAAGCCTTGAGGTTGAGGCGAATATGCTCTTCAACAGACACATTGAAGAAACGAGTCCTGGAATATTCGGATTTCTTTGTAACGTGTGGTTATGTACAACGCAAAGTTATCCACGAAATGCAGAAAGTGCTAACATTGACTCAAGAGAAATGTTTACAGACCAAAGAACGTGAACCAACAGACCGAATTCCTCTGGTTACTACATTCAACCCCCATACCACCTTTATTACAGAAATTGCTAAACGAAATTGGAACTTTCTCCAATCAAAAGAAAGATTATCACTCATTTTCAACAAGCCACCTTTAGTCGCCTACCGACGACCGAAAAGTCTACGAGACAGACTTGTGCGTTCAAGATTTGTAAATGAAACACCTCAAAATTATACCAAAGGGATGTAGAGCATGTGAAAGAACGAAGTGTAGTTGGTGTAAAATGATCAACCAGACCACAACTTTCACCAGTCCCAATAACAACAAGACCTTTACCATATTCCATACAATGGACTGCCAATCGTCATGGATCATTTACATAATCGAGTGCAACATTTGCAAACTTCAATACATTGGCAAAAGCGAAACGGCATTTAACCTACGGTTAAACAATCATAGAAACCATATTAAAAAGGGAGTGAGTAGCTGCGAACTCACTAAACACTTTTTACATAACAAACGAACTCACGACTTTGACAATAATGTTACCATAACCATTATAGAGCAAATCAGAAAAAATCATTTAGAGACTGACAAAAAGAAAGAAGTCCTTAGAGAAAGAGAGATTTTCTGGCAAAGAACATTAAACTCCATTCAGCCATATAGACTAAACAAAAGAACTGGATAAAGCTTTTACGCGAAAGCCTTTATAAAGTTTTGGGTACATAAATTGTTTGAAACATATGTTATAAAGGTTTTAAAACTCTTAACCAATTAGAAACACTAATTGTTTCCGAGAGATTTTACTCAGGATTTAATTAAGCAACACGCATTGTACTACGTCACACAATTAACCAATTACGACTCTGTAACAATTGCATGTTAAGGCCCCTGAGGAAGGCAAATGCCGAAACGCGTCGGGTCTTGAATAAAGCGTTGAAAACGGAAGCCCATTCTCCATTGTGCAAATTACATATATATATATGTGTGTGTGTGTGTGTGTGTGTGTGTGTGTGTGTGTGTGTGTGTGTGTGTGTGTGTGTGTGTGCATCCGTTCAAGCATATACACTTCTTAAGTGCTCTAACCGCTTCCTGCGTGCTTTACAACAGAACAGAGCACAGTCAAGGCTTTCCCGCGCATTACTTTCAAAATAAATTTTAATTCCAAAGTGAACATCAGTGTCGTTAGCATGCTCTATACTCTCATAAAGTACGCTACAATAAGGCAATCAGAATCGTTGATATAATATTTCAAATAATCTGATTGCCCGTACAAGACTAAATCTGTCAAAAATGTTAAACCATCAAAGTTCGGTGTTAACGTTAGAAACGACCCCGTTAAAGTTGATTAGGATATATTTATTGGTAAAGAGTGCTCTACCTACGCATCAATTTGCTAGCTCAAACGCGTTAAGCAAGTATTATTTACCCTTCCAAGCAGTCGGAGACACAAAATCCCGCGTCAAGGGATGAATTTTTGACCAATTTCTGAATATCATTGTTGTTGTTTTTTATTTGTTTTTGTTGTTTTGTTTTTGGTTCTTGTGTGAATTGTATCACCTCAAATGGCTCAGAACAACTCTATTTGACTCCCTTATCTATATTTCTTCAGGTAAAAAATGAGCGCACTTTGCGATCAAAAGCCTAAAGGATTTACATTGCTCGATCAGTGCTATGACTGCTATTTTTCATATAGACTTACTAGACACATGATCGTTAAGAATATTGGGACGTAGTGGCGTAAACCTTCTGCAAGGGAGACAAGCAATCATGGCGTAGTTTAAGTTTTTTTCGTTTTTTTTTTTCTTTTTTTTTCCTGGTACCTGTTGTCTGTTGTGCGTACCTCTATCAATCGATATAAGATCATTACTCTTTTTAGCGTCAAAGGGAATATCAACTCTAATAATCTATTGTTATCGTATAAATGTAACTGCCAACTGTTTTCATCTTTCGTTTAGCTCTTGCACATCGGCGTTGTTTTTGTAAGTGAATAGGCGCGATTCATTAGCAGCCATTCGTTCTTACTGAAGTGAATAAGATAAAAGTTTTGTTCGACTTTTTGATGCCATTAGCTGCTTTATCCTATAACGTTGTAGTTTTAAGAAAATGAACGACACTTTTTAAAAACGTGTTTCGACAGTTCTTCTGTCATCTTTAGTTCTGAATGATACAAATTACAACGTTGAATCCAAAGTGTGTAACAGACTGCTGATTGGACAAGACAAACAATAGTAACAGAATAATGTATGCATTTACAAGGAAAGTTTGAAATTAACATGATAAAGTTGATGATTAAGTATAGGTTTCTCCCACTAAATGTGGATAGCTTCTTTGATTTTAAGTTGAAAAGTCGTGGAAGCGTGATCTACATGATTCTCTCTAATAATCAGAACTGAAGATGACAGAAGAACTGTCGAAACATGTTTTTAAGAAGTGTCGTTCATTTTTAAAATTCGTTACATATCTGCTTCTATCAAGACCTTTTGATAATTCTGTTTATTGAATGCACTCTACTGAGAAATAAGTATTATGGATTTAATCAAAAATGTGAATTCAAAATGCAATAAACTGTTAGATGGTTCTAATGTTTGGTGCAAACTCGTACAAATGTAAAATGTCAAGGGTAGGAATTAAATTATTACAATTTTTTTCTTTATTTTACGCGTTTCAGGTTTTTTTATTTTTTATTATTATTATTATTATTTTTTTTTTTTTTGCTAGGAAGATAGGAACTTCTCATTTTTCTTCTCCAAGCTGGCTCAAGTTCAAAACTGACACCATCAAACATTAGTTATATAGTAACTTAAACTAGCAACAGATAAGTTCACATTATTTGGATATCTTATACAAAGTTAAATTGAACCAGATGCCCCGTCCCCATCAGTGCTCGGAAGAACTGTAAGCTTAAAAATGTTTATTTATATATGTACTTTTATGTGAACAGATAAGAACTGAAAAAAAATAAAAAATAAAAACAGCTATTTGCAGGATTTTTTTTGCACTGGTGTGGAACAACGAAGGAGTTTGTCTCTTGTTGGAATTGGAGTTCCGCCCAGTTTTTATGTGGCTGTCAAATGCTCTGAAAAATGGCTGCAAAAATTAAAGAATGCGGCAATCTCTCTGTAAGTATATGTTAATTAGCTCTTGCTGGAATAACTGAGCATCATCCCTAGATTCAACCTGTCATTTCTGCAATTCTTTTCTTTGATTCATCAATTTCAGAGGACATGTACTAACATAAAAGAAAATAAACTTACTGGCAGATTTGGAGTGAAGTGGAAGCAGGGAATACCTATGTTCAAAGCCCGTGCCATGTATTTAGTCAATACCGAAAGAAAATGCTTACTTTTGTCTAAGGCTATCTTAGATCGACTAGGTTACGTTTAGTTTCCTCTGCAATGTTTCCTTAATCAGATAGTTATCAGTTGTTATCTTAATGTGGATTATTGCAGTAACAATTCCAGGGCGAACTGTTTCAAAATCGGTCTAAAGCTTAGCAATGTTTTAGTTTTAGCTTGCTAAAGCGACTTTAGAATCAATAAAGGTAATAAGAAACTTTCATATGATCTCATCTTCCTAACATCATTTGGCCCATTTCTTGATCAAAATCGATCTTAATATAATTTAGAGCCTTCATATAGTCTTCTCAATTTGCGCGCGAGTTGGTTGGTGTGATGTCTGTACAGATTTTACCAACGTAATAAAATTAGATTTAGATGTAAATGAGATGTCACTGTCAAATATTTGATACGCGTAACATTCGAGAAATAATTGACAGCTTTGCACGTGGTCCGTATTATCATCTTTTTAAGCGGTATGTGTTTATTTTGTTGAAAAAAATGCAGATCGAGACCAAAACTTTTCCTTCGACTTTATATATTTTTGACGTTAGTAAATCACATCATATTAACTTACCTCCGTAAATCATTTGTCCCAGATAACAAAATCAAATCAGCTTGCTAACGATGGTATCTGAATTCGTCCTTGGCCAAACACAAACGACTCCACAAGATCACTTTCTCCAGGCATCGAAAACACACACAAAATCGCCCATAGTTAATTTTAATCAGACATTCATCTAGAGATAGCACCGAGCAAACCGATCCAGGAAAATATAATCGGCGCACTCTAAAATACATGAATCTTGCAACACAGCTTACCGTTAAAGAACTGCTCAAATCAAAATGTTTGGTGCAATTCATCAACACCTCAAGTAATATTTGATTAAAAATTTTTCCACCGCTCTCGTCATGAAGGAACAATAACCATGATCGTGCTACAGTGCACAAGACTCCATTTTCTCTCGAACAACTATCCACCATTTTCACAGCATGAGTAACACGTTTACTATAGGTAATCTGATATATTTCATCTGTCTAGCAGTATCGCATTTCTCATAAAGGGCGACAAAATAACAAACTTCCACTCTGTATATTTATATTCTGTAAGAGTTTACGCCGTTAACTCATGGCGTAATTTGGCTCAGTCGGTGATATATACTGTGATTTTTTACACCGTTAACTAACGGCGTAATTTCTTCGGTCTGTATATCTATATACTGTAAGAGTTTGCGCTGTTAAGTAACGGCGTAATTTGGCTATGTCGATGGAACACATACTGTAGGATTTTTAGCCATTAAATAGCGGCGTAATTCGAATCAGTCGATAAATATACATACTGTAAGATTTTACGCCGTCAACGGCATAATTTCTTTCAGTCGGTATATGTACATACTGAAAGATTTCATGCCGTTTACTTCGGCACATTTCAGCAATTTAGTTTGAATGGTTTTCGAAACAACCGTTATTTGATGAATTTCAAGAAAAGGTTTCTGCGCATTGAATCATAAAGGCTGTTGAAAAGAATGATTCGCCTTCAAATACCTTGATAACTCAGCGTATTTTTCTCGGATGGAAATGCCAATAATTCTCGTCATGAATATAACGAGGCTCAGTTTATAAAAGTACAAAGAGGACCATACTAAAACAGTTCGGGCCATAACCATTTCTGGATATCGGTTTCGAGCTTTGTGATTGGGTGAGATCAAAACCAAAACAAAGCAAATTTGGCCGAGAGGTAATGGAAACAAGAAGAAGCTAATTTTTTTTTTTTTTTTTTTGTGGCGGCCATGTTGTAATGCGGTAGTAAGGTAGTAAGCTGAAACAAAATTCGCTAATAAGGACTGGACGTAAGGTACCATTAAAAATATTCGTTTATTTCAAACATTCAACATGCATGTCCTCGACATTCTCGCATTCTGGAAGAGTAAAGCGGATTCTTTCTAGCCCAAATTCTTTGTAACGCTGTGGTCCTTCCACCAAGAGCGTCACAGGAATGAAAGCTCCTCCGCCAGCCTGTTTGTATCTGGAGAACTTCTGGGTAAAGCTTGACCTCGATGTTACTGTCCGTTCTCCGTTGATTTCACTATTTTGGGTTACAAGAAAACCAATTAAATAAAGTTGAACCAAATAACGCGCACTGATAACAATTGGGACGAGTGAGGTGTGAGATCGCGGAATCGGGACAATTTCATTTCTCTCCAGTATAGGTCGAGGAAAGACAATATCTTGCTTCTTTCCGATTTTTAAATAGAAATTATCAATTTCAGTCCAGCAAGCCTTTACGAAAAAGTAACAGTAAAGCAAGAAAACAGTAACTCACCCTTCAATTCCTGGTTTTTTTTTGCCACATCGAAGCAAAGCATGCAGCTGTATGTTTAGAAAGTGCTGAACCGTGCCGATCTGCTGCCCTTTGACATCTCCTAAAGTGTATGTCTTTCTCTGCGATTTGCTGAAAATCTGGACTTCTCGTAAAGCCTCTGGAATGCGTTCCATTTCTCGTGGAAGAAGACAAGCCAGTGCATGCGAGTCATACGTGTCGTCGTCTTCACTTTGAATAACAAGCGGTGTTCCACGTGGAGCTTTGATCTTGAAATTATGATACCTGGAAAATAAACGGCAATAAAAACATGAGTGGGATGAAATAAAATCAAGTAGTCACAATCTATATTAAGACAAATACACATGATCGAATTCAATGCAAGAGAATCATACAAGGTATTTTGCGCGCTATTAATCGATTCGCGGGAGAATCTAGGTCTCAGAACACTACAAATTCGGTCCTACAGCTTTTAGTCAGCAATAATATGTCCTCTACAATTACCCTTTGATTTGAACACCCTGCATAGAAAGTTTGTTTAGGTAATCACTGCAAAATGTGAAAGCACGAGCGGTGTTTCTAAACGAGTTTCACAATTACAGACAAGTCCCTTGTGGTTTTAGACGAAAATTTCACTCTCATCAGTTCGTGTAGTTAAACTCTAACCTTTGTTTCCGGAATGCTGTAATAGAGACACTTCGGCAAGGCTTTCCACCAATGTGATTTCTTTATTTTCATCTTCATGCCGCTCTTATCGCACATTTCCCGGATACGATACCTAAAGGTGTGAGAGCTCAGTGAACGAATACCTCTTTGTTTTATATTTGCCCGAAGGAGCACTTACTCGCTGGATAATCACATTTATGTGTTAGATCCGTGGTTTCCTGAAATTATTTTTTAGTGTGCATTCGCCTTGGCTGAATGAATCTCTCTAATGTCAAGATCGACATTGATTCGAAATTTCATCCAGAGCTCCGATTTAAAAGATTCTGTGTTTGTAGCACTGACCCAGGTCCGTGGCAGATTTGTGCCACAAAGACAACAAAGTGTCTCGAGATACTGAATGTGTTCATCCATGCTGTTGGCTTGATATGAAATTCACAATGTAGGATTATAAAGGTCCGATAAATAATTGTCCTTTTACTTTAAATTGGTCGGCCACATCGTATGGTTAAAATTTATGGTTTACACGATACTCCGATGGATCTGAACAAAGGAATCCGTCTGGTAGTTTGCACACTAACAGACTTTCAACATTCGTGCACTCGAGCAAAAACCTCGTGCACTCGATTGGAATTTTGACAAATTGGAAGCAAATTTATTCTAGTTTTTTAAAAGATTTTTTTTAGGAATCAAAAAAAATGTTGCATACCTGAAAACCTCAACTAAATGGAGGTTATTCCTCGATCGAGCCCTTCGCAACATGGACCTCCACCCGACTTTTCATCTGAATTTTTCCTTCTCGTCATCGCGACCACCATCATTGCTTTTTGTGTGTAATTGCTTGTCTTCTGTAATTTTGCAAGGTTTCATGTGATATGGGTAGGGAACTATGTCGCTAGGGCTCGAATAAAGTAATGAGTGAGTTTCCTCGATGTCCCACTACGACATCCATGTTGGTGACGTCATCAAGTATCCAGAAATGGTTATGGCCCGGACTGTAAAAACGTGTAGAAAGATTTCGACTTCTACGAATCCTGATGATAACCGTGGAAGTTCAAATTTTAACACTTCACTTCATAGGGCCGGAACCTATGCAAGAGTTTTTCCTTTTTATCTCGTGAATTGCGCGCATGCGCAAGAGCGAGTTGTAGATATGATGTGGAGAATGGCACTCGCTCGCTCGCTCGATTGGTCGATTCCTGTAAACTTTTTTTCGATTTTAGGCTTTTGAGTGCATTTGATAGTGAAAATGGCAGCCTTTGTTGCTAAGAATAGTGGTGCGATGAAAAGAAGCCAGTGATAATCTTAAAATAATTTTTTTTTCGTTTTAGTTTCAACAAGCGGCGCCAGCGACTGGCAGGCGTCCGAGGATTCACACTGAATTAAGAGAACAACCTTCGTTTTTCATAAAATTGCAATTTACAATTCTTGAACTTGAAAGCAATCCGAAGATTTATTAAAAATATCACTTTCTCCGAAGCGCTCCCGAGTTTAAAGGTGTTCAAAAGCTTTCCTGTTATGGCGTGAGATTGGGGACAAAATCGATCATTGCATTTCGTATCGAGTGTTTTTCGATGTGAAGCAACATAAAGTTGTGAAGTTGCCGGCGACTGACGAAATTACAGGTTAACACGAAAGTCAAATAACACAAACAAATAATTTTGGCTACCGATTTTCAGTGAATTTTTAAAGAACAATTTTCTTTTAAGTTTCAAGACAATTTGAAGATTCAAAATAAATATTACGTACTTAAATGCGAAAATTGTTTACCACAAAATTGATAAATAGGCCTGAAATGAAATTCTATCTTGTTCTTGATTATGCGTTGCCTAGCACGTGACCAAAATCTACCCATGCGGAAATCCAAAATGACGGTGGCAGTCTGGGCTTAGTTATATCACTCAAAACTCGTTCCCGTTTGTCCCATATGATAAAGAGGGAATCATTAATGTTTTCATTAAGACAATATTGCCTTTATTTTCCAATATTTACAATGATAGACAGTAAATTTCACTTTTCACCCACATTTACTTCCAACATTTTCTTTTGAACCAGAAACAAAAATGATGTGTTTAAAACACATGACATCATGATCATTTCGGTTGTAATGCCATCTTATCCCAACGTTACTTTGTTTCTTTGCTACATTAGAGAACACTGAACTACTGCCTGTGCTCTAAATATGACAATCAATCACACAATTCACCAAACCAGATAACATTAAACATAATTAAAAAAATCATGTAAGTCATCTGTCAATTCACGAGTTTGCTCACAGAGCACTTTGATTACTTTTTCTGCACGAAATATGAAGAAGACTGGAGAACACAGAAAAAATACTAACGACTTTGCCCTACCAACACAGCAGTTGACGCAAGGAAACTTTGAATTCACAATTTAATCAGAAGTTCTTTCACAATAAGAAAAGGTGAAGTCAATTTTTAATTTTTACCAAAAGTTAGACGTAGAGCAAAATGAATTGAAAATTCATCTCTGGTTACCGCTTCTTAAACTAGTAGTTCAGAAATGGAAAGATACCTAATTACACCTTTTACACTGTACTATGCCTTTTATTCTCATTGAGTAATAATAATTTTTGTGTCAAAGAATAGAACATTGTGAATGTCATGTTAACAAAGGAAGTTCTCTACTCCTACCCCTTGCATCTGTTTTCATGTCGTTTCCATGGCAAGGGGCACGTCAACAATGACTAATCGCTATTAAAAACTCGCTCGTCCAGTTTCATATAACACCTTCGAAATTAAGCTTACTCGACGCCTTAGGAACCCACATACCTTTAATTATCATAAATTAAAGTCAGGGTTTCCTCTTTACATTTTATTTCAGGACTATCTTCCTCTTGCCGATTGATCTTGTCTGTCACAAAGCTCCTTGATATTTTTTTGTATCTAAACTGCGGATAAGAACACGAGCTTCACGAACATAACCCGGCCAATTTTTTCTGAGTTATTTCCTATCGCCGATTACGCCCATGAAAATGAAACTTCAAAATCGTGAGGAGGGATGTTTTTAGTCTTGTCAACACTGTGGGCACATTGTAATAATTGTGTTCTAACATGAGGAATCAAACCTCGAATCTTCGGATACTCTATCGATGAGCCACGGAGATTCTGTGGTTAGCAAGGCTGTAACAAGGTTCATTTTTAAACGGGCATACAGAATTCACGCCTCTATAGGACACGAAAGATATCTGGGTCAATAACTCATGGGCATTCATATCTTTTTGTGCGTCCCAAGCTCTCGCCGAGACGAAAAGCATCCTCTCTTATATTATAATTAGCGAACTAAAAAATCATATCTAATTCGTTAACTCACATGGGGCTTAAGGTATTGCTGATCCAAGCAATACTCAGGGCGTGTGTCTCATGTGAAGGTAGTCGCTTGTAATAACGTTTGGTCAGAGAAAAATCGGCGGCCAAGGGATAATCATTATCCACCTTGAGCTTCGTAGATCGTAGGTAATCTGATATCTTTCATCTGTCTAGTAGTATCGCATTTCTCATAAAGGGCGACAAAATAACAAACTTCCACTCTGTATATTTATATTCTGTAAGAGTTTACGCCGTTAACTTATGGCGTAATTTGGCTCAGTCGGTGATATATACTGTAATAATTTACACCGTTTACTAACGGCGTAATTTCTTCCGGTCTGTATATCTATATACTGTAAGAGTTTGCGCTGTTAAGTAACGGCGTAATTTGGCTATGTCATTGGAACACATACTGTAGGATTTTTAGCCATTAAATAACGGCGTAATTCGAATCAGTCGATAAATATACATACTGTAAGATTTTACGCCGTCAACGGCATAATTTCTTTCAGTCGGTATATGTACATACTGAAAGATTTCATGCCGTTTACTTCGGCACATTTCAGCAATTTAGTTTGAATGGTTTTCTAAACAACCGTTAGTTGATGAATTTCCATTTTCTCTCGAACAACTATCCACCATTTTCACAGCATGAGTAACACGTTTACTATAGGTAATCTGATATATTTCATCTGTCTAGCAGTATCGCATTTCTCATAAAGGGCGACAAAATAACAAACTTCCACTCTGTATATTTATATTCTGTAAGAGTTTACGCCGTTAACTTATGGCGTAATTTGGCTCAGTCGGTGATATATACTGTGATTTTTTACACCGTTAACTAACGGCGTAATTTCTTCCGGTCTGTATATCTATATACTGTAAGAGTTTGCGCTGTTAAGTAACGGCGTAATTTGGCTATGTCGATGGAACACATACTGTAGGATTTTTAGCCATTAAATAACGGCGTAATTCGAATCAGTCGATAAATATACATACTGTAAGATTTTACGCCGTCAACGGCATAATTCAACGGCATGGTAATTTTTGGGCTACCCGGAAAAATAAGCATATTAACTTAGAAATTCGATCAACAGCCGTGTTGGAGTTGACCCTAAAAAAATTCGGCATTTTAGCTCGTCATTTTTTTGAATAGCACTTGATTCGCATGTATTCTTTTCTTTTCTTAGTGGAGATTATCCGTTTCCCTTTTTTTTCACTTTTATTTTGGTTTTCTTTCTTTTCTTTTCTTTTTTCTTGTTTTTTGAAAACAGAACATTAAAAAATGTTAACTGCCCGTGGTGTTTGTTTTCTTCTTTTCAAGACATTCAAATTTATTCAATGGTTCGTGAACAAATACTAAGTAAGTCGCCCATTCGAATTCGAACCCTGGACATAAAGGCTTCATTTCATCGATAAGACAAACGAGGAAAACATTACGATCCCTCTTTTAAAACCTGGCTAGACCTAGTCAGTACCATCGGCGGAAGTATCAATTCTCCATCAGGCTTCAATGAATACGAAAAATAAGTGGGCCAACATCCTAATCTTCTCCACATCCTGGTATCTAGTGTTTAATTGAATCCGTCAACTTTGAAATTCTCGCCCACTAAGGTTCAGTCTTGGAAACAGCTGGCATTCTTAACTCATTTTTAATTTGGGCCTTGACCTGTTTTACTTCCTTGAATAGCATGTTGATTTTTACTTAGTTTGAAGTTCACACCCCCCTATTTGAAAACAGCTGGCGTTTTTTTTTTTATGTTTTTTTTTTTTTTTTTAACCTAAGTCAACTTCAAAGAGTGTCCACTGCACTGTAGAAAATATGGGAAAGACATCATCAATCTTCCACTGACTAACACTAAACAATTTCATCTTAATTGTTGTATATTCTGGCAACATTACACCGAGAACCAATAATATCACTATGAATCCAAAATAAAACCTGGACATAATTTTTTTTCTTTTTGACTTGGTCAAATGAAAATTTTTGAACAAAAAAAAAGGAGAAAAAGAGCTGGTTACCTATATTACGAGGTGAAGTAAGGGCCTTTATGAACATATGTTCTCCTTTCGGAGCAAATTCCTACTGAAGAGTAAATCCACCGTTTGAACCTACAGATATTAAATTAAACAATTGTAAAAAGGAACGCGAAGCATCAAGCTTTATGCTCATAAAATTTGTGTTCAGTAACATGAAGCATCAAACATGTATGTTCATATTTTCTTGAGCATAGTTAAAAGAGGAAACAGTCGCGAACGTTGGAAGTCTAAATATTGAGCAATAGTTTCTTCAAAAACGAAATTTAAAGCGTGGGATGTTTTTCGTTCCTTCCACTAAGCTTCCGCATGGCCATAATAAGAGATCATTGAACTTCTATTTAAGCAGCTATCTAAAATTAAATTGTTGAGTGCGTTGTACTAAAATAGCTGTTTAGCACTGACAAGTATTCTCTTCCTTAAAAATGGGTTAACATCAGGGAGTATAAATTCAGTTGGCTGCAGCAGTTCTGCCATCATAACTTAGCACTCATTACTTTCAGAAGTTTAAGTCTAAGGTGGATTCAACATTCGAACAATGCCACTGTCTCTCCAGATTTTTTTGCTCCTAACGTTGGCTTCTAGGAATCAAATATTGAGTCGTTCAATCACATCATTTGCGGGTGAGTACTTCGTTATTTCTGTTTCCTTGCATAGAATTTATATTTCCATACAGCAGTACCTACATGGAACTACTTTTCTCGATAAAACTTTCCATTGAAACTTGGCTTTGACTGTGTCCGTTAAATTTTTTGACTTATCATATTTTTTTACAGCTAATTGTGCTGAGCTTTACAAGGCTGGAAATACAACCAGCGGTGTCTACACGATTTATCCTGATGGTTTAAGTGCCTTTGATGTGTACTGTGACCAGAGCACAGGTGGAGGAGGGTGGACAGTCATCCAGAAGAGAATGGACGGCTCTGTAAATTTTGATCGTAGCTGGTGTGACTTCAAGCGTGGCTTCGGTAACTTGAATGGCGAGTTTTGGTTAGGACTGACCAAAATAAACCGCCTCACTTGGAGAACAAAGAACAAACTTAGAGTAGATTTGGAATTTAACCTCACCCAGGGCATTCAACGAATTTTCCAAGAGTACAACTTGTTCGTTGTTGAAGCGGAATTAAAAGATTATGCCTTAACTATTGGAAGTGTTTTAACAGGTATTCACATCTGTTGGGTGATGATTATTATCATTCATACAAAGTCTGAAAAAATGAATCAATTTACCAACTGGATGTTTAAGCTTAGAAAATTAGCTTTATACTGAAAGCGATGACAGTCGAATTGTAATGAAATTTGAATAATTTCGCAGTGTTTCGAAGCAGTTTTGCTTACGTTGTAGGCAAACCATATCAATTTGGCTCATTAAATTGACTGAACAACAACTAAAGTCATTATTTTGTCTTCAAAAATTAACTGTGATACGAGCCTATTTTCAGCTGACTGAAATTGAGCGTTTAATAAATGCCGTTATGATTCTGTTGATTTTTTTAATTATTTTTTTCTTTTCTTTTCGCTCTGTAGGAAACGCAAGTGATTCTTTTGATTACAACCGCAACGCTTCGTTTTTTACAATGGACAAAGACACGCAGCACGGTTGTGCTAAGAAATTTGGAGCTTGGTGGTATCCCAATAAAGAAATTTGTGGTAACTCCAACCTTAACGGTCAATACAAACAAACAAACGGTTTAAGATGGGCACTGTGGAGTCAATATAAGCCTGATGAGCCTCAATATAAAATCACCAAAGCCGAAATGAAGATCAAGCCGGATTGCCTAGGATAATTTTTTTTTCTCTTAATGTGTATATGTATATTCATATATGTCCGTAAATAAAATTTGAGAATCAAATTTATCTGCAATGTGAGAGGAGATTTATTTATAACTCGTTAGAAGTGTGAAGTGTAATAATTGAGTTAGCATATGTAATGGCAATAGGACTGAGTGGGGTCCAAGAATAGCCAGGTTATCAAAGAAAGGGAAAATTTGCATGAAAAGTCTAAGTCTGCACACTGTTTCAATGGCGATTGAAACAAGGGCTGGGATTGGTTGATTTAAACTAAAATTTTGAATATGATTGGCTCCTCCAAGTGAACTGTCCGATAACAACTTAACGAATGAATAAGGGTTAAATAGAAGTTTTTCGAAACCAATCACAATCGAGCGAATTGCAATTGTTTGATTAGTACTGATTGTTTGATTAGTACCTAACGTTCAAGGCACGCCCTGATTGACTGCTCGAACTACGAATATCTTTTGCCCCCCACCTCCGAGAAACTCGCGCGGGATTCGCGGCTCGATAAATATCCATCTCTAGCCACGGAGGTTAATAGTTTTTAATTTATGAAATAAGTAAGTGAGAGGAAAAACGGGAAAATATTTCTGACCAAGGGGATGCAGCGAGATCGGGGGGTATTGACCGTCCGTGATAAGCGTAATGACCGTAAATCCGAAGACAAGAGAGAATTTCAATCCTTTTCCATAAATGTTCTGTAAGTTAAATAATTATCAGCATGTTAAATATAGATGAGCGTTAACTAAGAGGTCACCCCTAGTTTCCTCCTCTCACAGTAAGCTAGGAAGAAACAGGTGTCCATTTAATGCCTTTTAAATATTGTTGTTACTTTTCCTCATTAAATACTAATAATTACCGTGCTCGATTAGAATCGTAATTCATGTGTCAAAGAATGACACATTTAGAATTAATAACATGTATTCTTAATTCCATTTTTTCACACCTGTTTTCCTGGTGTTGCATATAAAGGTGTCAGTGGCGTTTAGTCGCTCAAAATTCCGTTCTTCCTGTCTCTTACAACATCCGCACGGCTAAACTCAAAGCCTACTGAACGCCCACATGTACTCCTATTTTTAGTTTGCATGAACAAAGTAGCCGAACTCACGAAACTAACTGAAATGCAACCGGGCCTACATTTCTGTCATTTATTTCCTACCCCTACTGTCGCCCTGTTGAATTAAAAAAAGAAACAAAAAAATGCTGTATTCGTTCAAAATATTGTAATGCTCTTGCAAGTGACTATGCAAGCAAAGTAGATCTTATTAAGGAATAGCAATATCAATAACCTATATTACGAGGTGTAAAACAATATTCTGAGATGTAGAGAATAATACATGGGCACGCGTAGATCATTCGAAGTCGAAGTCGAAGAGAAATTCCATAGTATGGAATTTCTCTTCGACTTGAACACGAGAAGAGAAACGGCATATCTACAAGCAACCAGGTATTATTTTGTTTATCATAGAAACACAATAGCCCTTTATTGACAAGAAAAGCCGACTTCATTAATGAATGAAAATAAAAGAATCCACAATCCTCGAATAACAGATCGTTGATAGCGTTGGCGCTGACCCTTAAGATGGAAAAATGCGTGGAATCATGATTACAAAAACAGCAATGGTCGTAATTTTCAATTTACAAAATTCTCATTTACTAACTTTGTCCTTGCCGACAGAAGAAGTCTTTCAGGTAAACGGCAAAAATCGGCCGGTGGCAAATCTTCCAGTTGTCGGTTTTCATTCTCAGCCCCGCTTATCTGCCATTTCTGCAGGCTAATTTAGGATAATCGCAAGATCTCCTCATCATTCGCAAAGGTAGCATGAAGCCAGATCTTCACAAAATCGCTTTGTCCGTCTTTAGATTAGCTCTCTAGAACACAATTGATCTCAAAGTAGACTGGGTATCTAAATCTCTTAACGAGCACGTGGTTGGCAGGTTCATTGATCGCGATGACTGGGAGGTTTCCTTACATTTTTTCACTCAGGTGGATGGTATCTGGGGTCCCCATTCTGTCGATCGGTTTGCAAATTCCCACAGCTTTAAACTAAGCACTAGGTTCTATTCGCGCTATTAGAATCTGGTGGCGAAGGAGTCGATGCCTTTTGCTACGACTGGTTTGGGTAAACTAGTTGGCAAGTGCTAGCTGTGTCCTTGATTGATTCCTCGGTTTATTAGGCATTTTGCAAATTGTAAAGCTGCGGGTACTCTTATCGTACCCGAATGGGTTTCGTTCCCGTTCTGGCCCATGCTCTTCGAGTTTGAGCCTCCTTACCATTCCCCTGTCGAGGGCATTATTAATTTCACTGACGTTGCAGTAATTTTTATAAGGAGCTCCTCCGAGTCCATTTATGACGGAAGCAAGTTTAAGTCTTAGTTTTTCGATAATCTCCCAGATTTGTTCTATTATGTCTACGTTATTGTAATTTTCCACCTCTACATATTCACCTCGTTTTATATTCTATTACATTATATTGCAGTTGTTGTAACTCGTTTTCTGTTTCTCATTCTTGCAGTTCCCATCAGGGATTTTTTCTTTCTTCCTTTTTTTTTTTTTTCTTTCTTCCTTGTAGGCTTGAGCATATCTAAACTTTAGCCTGCTGGGGACCCAAGTGAAAGGAGGAAGTTAACTTGAAGATCTCTAGCTGCTACGCTACCAGTGGACCACAAAGCTCAAGTTTGTTGTTGCAAACCTCTTCCAGTCCCCTATTCATCTTCCCTATACCATAGTTTGGTCGTCTTTTTGCCCGCCTGACCGCCTTTATCCACTCCTGCTCAAAAGAAAACTTCAGCTCCAGTTCACTTGCGTTCCAAAATGTTTTTCCCCTCTCTGAAAAATGTGTTTGGCCTCTTATATCGAACACGACTACACTTAAATTCGCCGCCATCTTGCTTTACGTTGGAACACTAATGGCAATTACCGCAGACATTCACTCGCCCGCGCTTCCGGGAGGAAAAAACTTAGCAACGAACCACCGTGTATTACCTACGCAACCGATGCTAACGAAACCTGACCAGAATGTAAATTGAAGGTCTGAATAAAGCCTCATGAAAACAGCCGGTGGGAGATTTTGTCATGAAAGACCCAAGGGAAAAACGTTAAAGAAATGAGAAAACCTCATTCGCTTACCCTGTTATATTTTTTTATGATCGTTGTTGATTGTTTTAATTTATATTTTTGTCAAATGTCATTTCCCACGGAATAATTTAAGAAAGTCTTGCAAAAGCTTAAGATGTTCGTCATTTGAAGAAATGTCAAGTTTCTCTCTGATCACTAAAATTGCTGAATCTCCATGAGTTTTTGGCACTTAGAGACAGCTTTGGTGAGTTTTCGCGAAAACAAAGTATTTTAAAATAAATAAAAAAAAATTAATAAATAGTAAAAGTCATGATGCGAAAAAGGTCATTCAACCCACCTGAAGTCTTTTGCTTGCCACAGCAGACAAGACAAAGTGTGAATATACTCAACTTTCATACGTTGAAACAAACATAAGGGAAACAAGTGTATTTGCCCACATATGTCACAATGTAGGTCTTTTTCGATCCAATAGTATACCTAGCAGCTATATTTCAACCTATTTGACGCTGCAGGAGGCCATGCTTAGAGACCATTTAGGCCTCCACTGATGTCCATTAAACATGTAAACGTTTGCTACTAATTGCTATGATATCTGACGGTTATGTGATTAATATTAGCTGAGCTGCACTAGTACTTACGCTGATAAATCGTCCGTCAAGGGCGCATTTTTTCGTTCGCCATGGCTTTGCGTTGTAACCTTACTTGAGAACAAAATTGAATGGGAGATCTCTCTATCACAGTGGAATTAGTTCAAAATATCTGGAAAAACAAGCAAAACACAGTTCCATGAAAGAGACCTACGAAAGCTCGCTGTTGTCCATGCTGGTAACTATATTATTGTAGAAAACAGTAAAAAATGCATAAAATCTTGTGACAGTCAACTCGGTGTAATGGCTCATTCCGAAAATTCTGCCTTGCATAAGTGTTTAGCCTTAAGAAAACATGCCTTTTAATGATTTTGATTCGGTTCCTATCTCGTTCCAGTCACTCTCACACTTTAAGTAGGCGAAAACTTTCGTTGAGTTTCCAAAATAAAACTCTCTTTTGTTATTCATTCGGTTTACCAAAGAGGGTTTTCGATAAGTTAAAATACTTTTCCATCGTAACATCGCCGCACATGCTAAGCCAGGAAACTGTTTGAAATAATTTATTTCTGTTTGCCCCGAATTTGGAGGTATTTAGTTATCCTGTAATAGGATTCAAACAAACAGTTGTTTCTTAGCCCACTTCCTTATGTACTGTGCTCCGCTCACATATCGAGAATCTGGAAAAATGTCGAGTAGGAATTCTCGTCAATTTCAGTCGTACATAACAGTTCCCTAACACACTTAACATACGCCCCACGATCAGTTCGAGAACAACGCTAATAACGGCATTTTTCTAAATAAATTCCCACAATCTTCTCTATTAACTAATTGGAACTTCCACTTTCTAAAAAGTCTACAATCTCTCATTACTTTCTTAAGTAATATTGAATTGCAAATTCAGGGAATTCACGTATGCCCTTGCTAGTTTACGGTTAAGTATAGAACGCAAGAGTAAGAGTATAATTAATTAGTTGAACCAACAGAGAAAAAAAAGGAGTTTGTTAAGGTGAAGCTTTGTTCACACTGATACATTTTTGCCGTTCTGTTAGTCAGGTCATCAGTCTCATTGTTGTCACCTGAGGCACATGTCAAGGAACAGCAATGAATAGGATATGATACAAGACACATTCAACCTTAATTCGAGGGTGGAAAAAGCCATGACGTAGATAGATAACTGAGTTATGGCGAAAGATAGATCCAGAAATAATGATTTTATCAGAATTATCGCCAACAAAGAGAGAAAAATAGCCGTCTCCAAAGTTCAACGAGGAATGAGGTTGTAGCAAATACCAGAGTCCATAGAGCGACAGAAATTTAGCCAGCATAACAGAGATCGTTGTTGAGAAAATAATATGGAATGCGGCCGTAGTGTTATTTCTGGTACAGCTCATCTACCTCCATTAGATTGGTTTAGTTTGGAGTACCTTAAACTGGTCAACCTAACTGCAGACAACATTCAGTTTTGACGTTGTGTGGAAATGAAGAAAATAATAATAATAAATAAGTAAGCGAATTAAAATAATATGAAAAAAAGGTTCAGCATTAGACAAATTGGTGAGCCTTGAAATGCAGTAACAAAGTATTCTTAAACATTCTAGAAGCATACGGAACAATTAATGTCAAACACCATTGAAAAAATATCGATAAGTGATCCAGAACACACCATATCATAAGAAAAGGTAAAGGCGTTGGCGTGATCCCGTTCGAGCTAGATAACTTCTTTTTGAGGATAGATTTCACATATTCGCTTCGTTTGCCTTTATTTTACTCAGCTTCGCGTGGTTTTAACCGCGCTCGCCCAGAGAACAACAATCTTGGAAAATTCCGTAAAAATTTGATCCCTAACTAGCTGTAATCAGGATTCACTTGCAATTGCATTCTGTAATTGCAAATGACTCCGTTTTTTCAAATCGACTTTTTGTTAGTGATGGTATGTACCAGATTCTGCTACTTTTCTTTACGCGCGACCAATGGCGAGTCGAGTTTTTATCAGACTTAAACTATAACTTTAGTGACAGCTGCGGTAGATCAAATCCTCTTAGCTCTCAGAGTTGTTCCTCTAAAGGAATATCATGGTGGAAAATCATCGAAAATTGATAAGGAAGATTAAAATTTTCAATACGACTTTTTGCGATCATTCGAGTTCGCCTTTTTCCAGAAACAACTATCTGCCGATTATGTAATGAACGCCTGATATCGAAAGAAGAGCAGTGAAACTACCTTATTGTCTGAGTACGGTATAGAGGATCGAGGAATTTGTTGAGCTGAACACAAATCCCTGTCGGGAAGCGCTCAGTAGTAACACCACCTCGAGTTATCCAAAGGGTGGCGTGGAGAAAGGTTTTTCTTTATAAATTTTGAGATCAACAACCCCCCTAAATCTGAATCCCAAGTGACGCCGGATGTGGTGAACAAACATTTTAAATAGCTGATTGTCTTCCTAGGTCGAAAAAAGACAACGGCTGAGGACATTTCGATAGAGTTTTCGGTTAAACCTTCTACGTTAAGACAGCAAAAAGGTGCAAAATATGTTTGGAGAGCCTGGAGTTTACATTAATGTTTCTGGAGTTCTAAAACCAATGGAAATTGTCGAGATCTTTGGCATACACGTCAATCAGTAATATTTTGTTGCGAAAAGGTCATAGTGCATGCGCGACCAACACCGCTTAACCAACAACTTCGGTAAAAGCAGCCCAAACTCACAATTTGAATACTCAGTCAATCAGCAGTATACTGATGCCTTTCTGATATTGCTTAGCATAAGAGCTTATTGAATTTTATGGAAAACGCGAAATACTAAAACAGAAAAAACCTTGTGTGATATTGATAATTCGCAATGCTTACAAAATTTATACGAGATTAGGCCTCCTGTACTTGCGGTTTATGTTCATACCACCCAAGGAAAGTAAAGCAAGGATTTTACTCCGAGACAAATTATGCACTGTCATTTAATTGAAAATTTTTCTTCTCTAGACAAATTTGTGCAGTTGTGTCCTATCTTTCTCTGACAGTTTTCACTTATCGGGTTTCATTTGATGTATCGTTACGGCTTAGATTGGTAGCTTTTGTGGTTAAACATTCTTTTAGAACAGTTGTATTATTTGACTGTAACAAAGGTGCCTTGTTCTTCTCTCAGATTATAAATCAATCGCGTGACTGTTTTCAGAAATGTTGTAGAGGAGTTACTCTTGGGTTAGGAGACTTCTTAAGTTCATGTGTGAACTGAAACAAATAGCAGTGTGTGGTATAAGAGGGAATTTAAATACTCTGAAACAGTCAGATCATTCTCTGAACCGTAATCAGGGAATTTGTTCAACGAAAAAATTACGAAAAAAGCAGCAGCTGTCCGCCTATTGTCCACCACATGATTAAAGGTACACAACAGCATCACACGAATATAAACGGTGGGCCACAAACTGAGTTAATATAGGTCTTTGCTGCAGATTTCATCAAACCATACAGAAATAAGTAACTCTTATCAAGCTCTTTTTCTACATGTATTTATTCCAACTGTAAATTGACTTTTTTTTGTCAATGACCAGAGGTACTTTCACAAACTGTACTCTTAAAAGGACGTTTTTTTCAACTCAAAATCATGTCTGTTTTTATGTAGCCCTAAACAATTATGAAACACCAGGAGACAATGGTAAGGGATAATGTCGTGCCTACCAGTTATAACCTGACTGTGATATCTGTTTTACTTAAATCTTTTTACCATGGGGATGTATGAAAATAAAACCATTCGTAAATGAGAAATAAATCGGAGCTCGTTTTAAGTAATAAAGGCTGATTTTCTTCGATATACCCTGCCATAATTGTAGCTCAATTACGCCTTGTTTCAGAATAGGTCGTCTTCTAAAGAAAGACAAATTAAAACAAAGCAAAAAGGATCCCTCTTGGAAGGCAGTATTCCTACGATTGTAAATCTTTATTTTTTTTTTTTTTTTTTTTAATTTATCTTCGCTCAGCCAAGAGATCAGTGTCTACGCTATTTATCATAGCTCGTATTATTATCTTTCTTGTTATTTTTGGACCGAATTAATTGAAATCCACTGGTCAATTCAGTGTTTGCAGGAGCACTTGCGCTGGGAGTGCCTCCTAAAAAGTCCCAGTAGATGCGGCTCAAGGGAGTTTCTGTTCCTCTACGCGGATGAACACCATTGATGTTTCACGTTACCGCGTATTTTTACCATACCATCAGCCTCCCCAGCGTGTGTCGTTGTCCTTCCCATCACCAGGGTCTCTTTCCCAAGTCCCACATGTACGGTCTTCAAAGTTAAACTCTAATCAGGATACTTTGCGTCATGATGACAAGGTGGCTCCTCAAATATTGCTCTTAAGTGCGGTTAGTTTTGAGGGATGTTCTTACGTATGTTCTTAAGGTTGGGTAACCACTGGAACCCGGTTGCGGTGACGTTCAATTACGATATATTCCACTTTTTCGAAAAATTTCACTCATGGAAGCACCTTTGAATACTGTAAACAGCTCGCCGTAGTATAGCAGGAGGTCTTGTGGGCTCGAGTACTGGACGCTGTTCTGTTTAAATTGTAATGATCTCGCAATCCTCCCCAATCATAAAGTAAATACCTAGACACGAAATTCTATAATTAAATGAACCTTGAATTTAAAGTATTTAACCCCCTAAGCTATAAAGCTCTTCTTTCTGAAAACAAATATCGATACTTCTGTCGTTGGTCAGTGTTGTATTGTTGCTAATTGGCAATTTTTCTCCGCGTTTTGTTCGGTTTGACACAATTTTTTCGCTTATATTCACATAAAGTTTCAATAACTCAAATCGCTTTGTGATGCACCATGTTTTAACGAGTCTTAGATATTCTCTATAGAATCTCCTGAAGACTGCTAAGTGTATTTAGTTAGGGTGGAAAGTTAAGAGGAGAAGTGCTTTTTTGACAAGTAGTATTGAAAGCTAATCATCACACAAAGAAAATAAACTAATATTTGTGCACTAATGGATTTTTTTGTTTTAAAAAAGGATTGTGGATTTTAAAAATTACATCGCTTCAAACCAACAGATTTCCTATGTTCGATCTCGTGTTGTGGATAGAGGCAGCGTTGCTTTTACAATAAACATAACACCAGGTAAACAATCGATTTATTAAAGTTCAACCAAAAGAAAAGGAGATGAAATTTGTAAGAGGGAAATGTTAAAGTGGGAAAGAACTAGTTTTCTTCCGAGGGGAAACTCACAGTGGTTGTAGAGAGCTATGGGGTGAAACTTTCGGTTATTAGTGAAATATTTACGCAAATGTTAACTGAATTCGAGGATATTCGTGCCAACCAGATCTTGAGTGTTACCAGAGGCAAACGCACACTTGAAACTTAAATGTTGGTGCAATTAACGAGTGTACTTAGAGGAAATAATACTGTTATTTTTATGCCAATAGTTAGTCAAACGTCTAATGAAGAGGATGTAACTACTATCTTCATGTATAATCGGCAAGAAAGAATGAAGCATGAAATAATACCCACGCAAAAGTAATCTTATCTGGCGAAGTTTTCCGCTTTGACTAAGAACTTGTCTTCACAGATGTCAAAAAAAAAACAAAAACAAAAACAAAAAGCAATAAGATCTTATCTAACGCCCGATCAATTGAACTCAATCGAATTCGTTTGGGTTTAGTGATCTGTAGGGGAGATAATCAAGTATCATAATCTTGATATCCGACTCGCTAAAGCACAGACAAAATGCAGACTTCCGCCGTTTCAGAGCACGTCCGCAATACTGGACACTGCCTTCTCTGAAACGAAGTAAATTTTCTTCATAGGGATTTTCACTGTTGCAGTTTCCTTTCATCCTTCTTTTTCCGTTTTCGTTGTCTGTGTAACTGTCAATCTCGATTCTTATGTATTCAATATCAAGTCGATCCATCCGTTCGTCATGCAGCACACTTTCGAAACAGCTAAGGCTATCCAGATTTGATTCTATACCCAGCTCTTTGCATATTTTAAGCTTCGTGTCAGTTATGGCCTTAGAGCAACCATAAAATTATACATAATCTGACATATTCGCTCTAAAAATTATACCCTTGTAGGGTTCCATCTGACTAATTCTACGATAAAGCCAAACATACAAAAGCAAAACTAGGACAAAAATAGCATGCTTTTCTTTAATTGAATGCAATTAGTTTGATAAACCATTCCGCACTCATCCTGCCAGCTTTCCACGCAAGCAGTTTACACAGACGCCAGGCCCTGTGGTATAAATATTTCTCGTAAAATCTGGTTCAATCAAAACAGTATTCTTGACAAGCGTACTAATATTTTTCTTTGGGTTTATTTATATTAAGTTACACAAAGCAAATAACTGAACGGATTGTGTTCTAAACATTTTATTGCTAGATTTCTCCTTGCAACTGATATAAACAATCGGTCTAATGATCGCATTTTGTTCATGAAGTAATCGAATAGATGTAAGTGGACCATTACATGTATGAAAGAAAGAGTTAAGGAAAGTCCACAGTTTTAATTTTCATTTCGGATGTCGTTGGAGCGGTTTCTCCTGCAGTGACAGCTAAATTACCCCAATGGATCTTTTGCTTAGCCCAGACCCTGGCTGTGGTCTTGTTCTCCTTTCCACAATGCTGATGAGCACCATTGAGATTTGACAACACAGCACACTTAGTACTTTTGACGTACCACCAGCCTCCCGATATATTATGGACACAGTGTTCATTAACTTTATCCCGGGTACCAAACGACGAGCCATTATGATACTTGAGAGAGTCATGGACAGTCGCATCTACCAACAATAACAACAACAACGATGATATTGATAGTAATAATATTAAAATAATAATAATAACATAATAGTAATTAGGATGAAGAAGACGACGATAATGATATCAAGAACAAATTATGATACCATTTAATCATTAAGTGATGGTATAGTTATTAACATCGATATAAGTTCGAGAATGACGAGATTGATGATGAAGCTCGAGTTGCACTCAGCTTCGAATCGAGCGACTCTTACGCATCTTTCGTGCTCTATAGACTTCCCGACTAGTTCGTATCTCGACGAATGTTGAAGTATGAAGCTCTTTTTAAATAAAGAAGCGCAATACAGTCGTTTGGGAGACATGCATGTGCCGTAAATGCTAGTTATTGAGGTTGTCATGGCTGCAGTTGACATAATTGCCTTAAGGAAGCTAATTGACTTACTTGCAATATTTCCAAGGTTTAGCTGGTACATGGCTTTCTCGTCTCCGATCTTGAACCACGAATATTCAGCGTAGACCGCATTGTTCTTAACTCTTCCCAGATCTACTCGAAGTCTGTTTTCCGTCTCATTTTGCGTCAGACGATAAATCTTGTCCAATCCGAGCCAATATTCACCAATAAGAAAATTACCAAAGCCATGCTTGTAGTCAGCCCAATCGCGGTTAAAATCCAAGCAACCATCCAGTCTCCTCTGAAACACTGTCCATCCCCCACCTGCTGTTGTCTGGTCACAATACACTTTAAAGGGACCTAAACCATCAGGGTCTATTGAATAAACGCCGCTGATTCTTTCTCCGCATTTGTACAGCTCAGCACAATCCTTAGCTGTTGAAATTAAAGTGTGTAGTGTAAAGGTAAAGTGACGAGAGGTTCATTATAGTACTTTGAAAATAACAGGCAAAGCGTGAAAGAGAGAGAAGTGAGGGGGGAGGGAAAGTAAACGGGCGGAGATAAGGAAAAGAAGGATGCAATGTCGAAAAGTGTGTTTTAAATTCCCGTTCCAGTCTCTGAGGTTTAGAAAAATAAAATATATGATAAATCTCTGTCCATTTCACGGAATTTGCGAATAAACCTCTTTTTTCTCATGAGTGGCAAAGGCATTAAACGTTTTCACAAAAGAAAAAAGTTTTCTCTCTATAAAAAGCCACTACCTTACTCTCTTACCTTGTTTCAAGCAGTTTCCAGGTCTATTTTTGTGGTCTATCGGAGCGGTACTCGTTGTTGCTAATTTTTGAATCAACGCAAAAAGAGTCACGAGCAGCAAATTATTAGTTATTTGTAAGGACTTCATTATGGGATGCACTGGCTCACTCCAAGTAGTTTATAAAGATACAGGTTGTAAAGCAACACAACATGTGCAAACAACTGCAGAAACTGAAAGGTCATAATCGTGTATTTATATCTTTTCGAGCGGTTTCTTATCCTTTTCTGGAATTTTGGGTCATCGGCGTGTCTCACGAAAAAGGGACTTGAACAAATAAATAACTTAAATATCCTTTTGTAAACGGATCAGTAAGACGATCACAATAAACTCCGTGGGAAAAAAATTGAATTAAGAATTTATGACTGGGTCAGTGACACGTAGCAGGTTGAATATACTCGACAAAGTATAGAATCGCTCCCTAAAATCCACACCTCCTCACAAATCTGAAAGGGATTACAAATCAGTTTCACGGATCATTTGGATGTGGTTTCCATGGTGACGATTAGTCTGAGATTAACTCACAATACAAGAAACGACATACAGGTCCTGAGACTCTATTGCGAAAAACCGTATAAAAAACTCGGTAACAGCGCAACACCTTAAATCCTAATACCCCAGTTAACAGTTTGTTTTGTGTTTAAACTGTTTGGTCCTAAAGCAAAACTCCGTCTGTTAAACACCTGTAAATATATGAAATCATATATGCAACTGCGGTTTTAGAAATGAACTTGGAAGCATCTTCGCAGTACTGTACACTACTTTTAAGTAGTGTTCTAGTGTTTTTTACTGTTTAAAAGCAGTAGTGAAAATAAGGCCTGTACGGGATTTGACCCCATGACCTCTGCGATGACGGCGCAGTGCTTTGCCAACTGAGCTAACAACCAAGAATTTTTTTAGGCCTTTTTAATACTACGTTATCCTGTTTACTCTGAAAATGTCGCTAAAACTTTCACATGACTTAACTTTCAAGGAGCTTTGCGTGCTCAGGAAATAGACCTCCACCTTTTAGGAGAAAGGGACGATACATCTTGTGTTAATAATAAGTTTCTACCTACTTTTATGTAACCTCTCGACTCAAATGTATGTTTTATCCCTTCACTTTCTTATATCGAAAAAATTAATTCGTGTCACCACTGTTAATTAGGAAGCTGCTGTGCCTTTTCCTGGGCGTTTCCGTAACTTATCTCCGTAAACCACAATCCGTATTGCATCAGCAGGACTTAATATGAGAATTTGAACGTTGCAGGTAAATGTTTTTTGGGACGATAGAACACACATCCACTCGCGAAACTGTACTAAATGTGTACTTTGTGGTTAAAGGCGAGATCTCTGATAATGAAATCTCCACAAATCAATGAAGCACAATGAAAGGAACATTGCTCATTTCGTAACTCATTGCCAGAAAAGTCGAATCAACATTTTCGTGGAGTAGCACTTTCTTAGAATGCACAACTGCCTAGTTATGATCATACATTTCCGATGTTTTTTCAATGCTTTGCCTGGCATGAAACAAACAAATTTCGGTTCGGTTTTGCGAATTTTGTTCAGTTGCTTTTTGCGACGCCGTATTGTATGTTATTGAGTCAATGATCTGGGCAGATGCGACTTCAAATTTCTGTTTTCTAATCATATGAAAGCGTAACAAACCTTTAATATATCCATTCGATAAAGAGCAATATAAGACGATTTTGAGGCTATATTTGTTAATTTTTTTAATTTGGAACTCTGACCGGTTTTGAGGGTCAAACACGTCTCGATGCGGCTAGAGGATTAACAGCTCATTTGACGAGGCCACCGATTTTGGATCCACTTTTCTGGCGATGACAACTTATTGTTAATTAAATCGTTCAACGGTGATATCAGTCAGATTGATTCGCCATAATATGAATGTTAAAATAGAACATTGTTATGGGCGTCCTCCGTACAAAAAACTAGGACTGTATTGTTTGATTTATGATAACCTCCTAAGGGGGATTAACAACCCACCAGTGCTCTTGAGCTTAAAAAAAAAACGCCGGCTAAAGCACGATTTTATTTTATCTCCTCTCCCCTAACCTCTTTTTTTTTTTTTTTCTTCGATTATTCCGTGCAGCACGTGCATGACTAACTCAGCTCATGAAACTTCTAACAAGTTTTTAATTTCAGCAAAAAGCTGTGCTCAGCTGTACAAATTGGGTGAGAGAAACAGCCGAACCAGCAGTGTCTACACAGTCGACCCTGATGATTCAGGTGCCTTTGAGGGCACGATACTATACGATACTTTGAAGCACAAACAACAGCACTCGAAATTTACACGCCATAATCAGTTTGATGCAAACCAGCATACTCTGGTGAAATGGTGTGGCTTTTTTTTCAGCAACGAAAAAAAATGGCTTCACCGAAGCGTTCTCTGCTGACGCAAATACGAGTATATATATTCCACTCTCTATGTCCTCCATACGACAATCCGTGGGCGTAACTAACGTTAATCCGATCAATGATGCTTCTTCCACTTGATCATAACCAATACGTTGAAGCGGATAAAGGAGAACTATGCTCAAAGGCTTCCCTTTATAATTTCCTTTGTACGAACCAACTCCTAAAGTTTCAGGCTTTTCCTAAGGCCATTTGGCAACACGTCAAGTAGATTCTTTCCAGAACCTGTGCAGAAATTGCTTCTTTTTGTTCCGATTTTAATGCGGGAGACATGTTTAATTCAGAAAGACACGTAAGAGAGTGTCTCTGTAAGAGCGGTCCGGTCGATTTTGCTTGAGACACAGATTTCGCCCATTTCTTGTGTGTTGTAAGACATTTGTGTACCTATACTAAAACTACAATCCGTTTGATCGGATCTCTTTATTTTTCAGAGTTTTACGGAAATTAAAATTCACTCGAGCAAAGGCTTGTCGTGACACTTTTCAAGACTTTAATTTAAGACAACTTTAGAGGACAATTTACAAAAAACTACGGAGCTCAGCAAAATAAAAATACCCCAGCTATATATATTTACTCCATCTTATCTATCGAGAAGACTTTCGTGAACATCACGTTTTAATCAAGCAAACAGGAAGACTTGAATGACAACTTACCGGTTCGCCTAAGTCACACACGCGAAAACCGATCAAATTCAAGGTAAATTATAGAGTATAAGATCTTTCGATCTACTCGTGGGCAGTGCCCGAGAACTCGCCGAATCTGCAAGCAATTTCTATGACACATTTGGAAGGCCACTTCCCTGGCATGTGAGAACCAAATCCTGGTTACATTTTTGAATTTGATTGGTGCCTGATTATTTTTATCGGTTCATTTATTGAATTTTACCCCAGTCTGAATCTACATTGCACCATAACCGTTTTCAGTTTATACTGAGTTTGATTAAGCTTCAAGCATGAAAATGACTTCTGTTTCCTTAAGTTGGACTTTACTGCTTGCGGCGCTTTTCGTGATGACAAAACATCTTGCTTCGACGTATGGAGCCCCTTGCCATAACGACACCCGAGGATTCCTGAAAGAAATACAGAAACAACTTGGACAGCTTTTAATTAATTGCAAGTTAAAATTCTAAAGGAAAACAAAAGAGAAGGAATATGTAAGTTTAATAGATCATTTCTCTTGTGTGTAGTCACGTAATGAATTCACGCTTTTTGCGATTTTCACGAGAGTAGGAATTCACAGTAAAATCGCATTATCAGTTGTGAGATATAATCATGAAATTTATTACACTTTTTTCGGAACAAATATAGGCTGACCCATTCGACAGATTTCAGCGATTATATTAGCAGCAATCTATCCCCAATCAAGGGACAATAAATCCTCCCTTGCTCACTACTGAATTTACCTGCTAAAACTCCTGACTTAACTTGATGTGTTCCCAGCTTTTAATAGTAATACATCTGAAGACCTGTATCACTCCATACACTCCAAAGGGGCAGCTGTCTATTAACTCCAATTACCACATACAAGTTCTCTCCAGCGATAATGTTATCCTTCATCGTGATACCGGGATACTAATGTAAGAACGATTCTATTACGCAGTTCGCAGAACCGCATGAGCGTAAGACTCGAAAACAAAAATTCAACCATTTATTTACAGGTGTTCCAATGAAAATCCACAAATGTTCTAGTAATCAAGCCGAATAAACACACAGTTAGACAATAAGGCAGGTTTTCTACGAACAGAAATTACAACTTAGGCGAGCGAAATTGCAATACACACGAAATACGATAGAACTTACCGACTGTTTCGAGTTAAGACCATTATTGACCATAACTCAACAATTTTAGGTAGTACAAATACGGCGACAAGTTCTTTTTCGGCAAAGCACATGGCTGATGTCCCAGATGTTGACGTCAAAATGCAGGCACGCAATGGGAGCTACAGATTCAGTTTGTATCTGAAAAATAAATAAATAAATAAATAAAGGAAACTTAACCTTGCGTGCAGAGAATTATAAGACCTTCAAGCTTGAAAGCAAAATGGACATAAGCATATTAGGCTTTTATCATCCAACTGCACAAAGTAGAGTACAAATAGCACGCGAATAGAGCACAAACATTTTGCAATATTGCACGGTTATATGGACAGTTTGTTCTTTTGTTCTGTAAAAAAGCTTGTTTAATTATAACCAGTCGGCAGCGCACGCTACGCTTCTCTATCCGCTTCGCTTTTCTACCATATGAGAAATGAACAGAAAGACTTGGCAGAAAAAAAAAGTAGTTGGATAATGAATAACTTGTTAGAAGTTTTGGTGTGTAGTGTGTTGAGTATTTCTCCTCATTCTTTGCCCATAGGACGAGTCAAAATACGGTACGACGCGTAAAAATACTTAGCGATACTACATCCCAAAACGCCTAATACGGCATATTTAAAGGAATATTTCATCCCCCAGAAGAAACAAATTATTGAAGGAGCCTTGCGTGCAGAGATATAGATGACCTTCCGACTTCAATGAGACACACTACTAAAACGGAAATGGCTGCTGAAAGAAGGGAGGAGACTCAAACTTTCTGAGTTTTCTAGGTACATTACATTCCTGATATGTAATTCCTGATATCCCACTCGATTTTTTGTTTTTTGACCTGCGGGCTCGTCAAAATACGGCACAACTCATAAAAATTCTCAGCGATACTATACACCAAAACGTGTAATAAGATATATTTCTCCCAGAGACCTGTGTAATGATCGCTCGGCACAACGCAGAACAGGAATCATCTATTTTATCAATCCCCTAATTTTTTCACTTAACAAACCAAAGACGTGTAATAGAGAAATAAAAAAACAAAGCTGAACTTATGAGTTAAAGGGAAGTTTCAATTTAACTCGAATCACTTCCATGAGAAAAATTGGACATTTTGTCAAATTCGTATTTACAGATTTACCTAGCTTTGTGTGCTGAGAAATTAACTTCTAACTTTCTATGGTTGAATTAGATGTTATGTCCTATCGGATAAGTAAGAAATAAAACAGTTGAAGAAAGATTGTTTGACTTTTCAACTTTTAGATGAAAGAGAAAAACACGAAGACATTAGGGGAATGTCATCAATGTTTCAGAGGTATTTTCATTTAGACTCCTGGACGCCCCTGGATAATTAAAAATCACTTACCAAATAAATATGTGGAGAGGTCAGATTCCGAGGCACCTACAGTTAAAGCGTGTAGAAAATTTGGCGGAACCAGAGTTTTTAATAAATGATTAACATGGGATTCATTGTAACATTCTCTGCGCAAAGTTCTTAAGATACGTAAGCATTTTACGATGGCCCATAGAGGACACGCCATATTTTTTTTATCGCGTGATAAAATCAAAATATCGCGCGATAAATGGGACACTTGCCAGGTCTCACATCATCGACTGTCACGCACGTTGTTTCCGTGGACTACAATTGCTGCCACAGTTGAGGAGGTATGTTTTGAGGTCAATAGTTCGTTTTATTTTCGTGAAAAGATTATTGAGCAATACTTTGCAATACTTCTACGACACATAGCTCTGTGAATCAGTACAGTAAACCTTCATTTTGCGAAATCTTAAGAGACACTTCTTCACAAGGCAACTCTTATAAGTGAACCAGTTTGGTCAGTCGTTTTGCCTTCATAAACAGCTTTATCATTATGAGCTACTAGCATGCATCTAAGGCGATTCCTTGTTGCTATTCTACTTTTCCTCACGAAATCTAAATACTAAGACGTTAATGTCGTTGATACCTTGATGTTAACTTTAGAAACGACTTCGTGTAATGTTGATTGGGATATATTTTATTGGTAAAGAGTGCTCTACTTACGCGCCAATTTGATAGCTCAAGCGTGTTAAGTATTATTTTCCCTTCCGAGTAGCCGGACACACAAAATCCCGCGTCGAGAGTTGAATTTCTGACCAAATTTCTGATCATTGTTGCTATTGTTTTTTTATTTTGTTTTTGTTTTTGTTGTTTTGTTTTTGGTTCTTGTGTGAACTGTATCACCTCAATTGGCTCAGAACAACTCTATTTAATTCCCTTATCTATCTTTTCTTAGGGAAAAAATGAGCGCTCTTTGCGATCAAAAGCCTATCACACATATGATCATGATCACTAAGAATGTTGGAACGTGGTGGCGTAAACCGTCTGCAAGGGGAACAAGCAATCATGGCGTAGTTTTAACTTTTTGTTTTTTGTTTTTTTTGTTTTTTTGTTTTTGGAACCTGTTGTGCTTGCTATTTATCTATCGCTGTAAGATCATAACTCTTTTTATCGTCAAGAAAATATGTGACCCTCCACGGGATTTCCGGGAATAAGGTGAACATGCACATGGTACGCTCGCACGCTAAGACAAAATGACTAGCTTTTACCACATGAGCTTCGTCTTGGTTACTTGCTTCGTTAATTTTGCAGCCATTGTCTTGCTTCGCACGGTAGAAGCAAAGGAACTTGTTAAGATCTTGCTCGCAACTTTGCTCGATACAACATAGTGACCGTGCCAATTTTATAAGGCGCCCCTTAAAGTTAAAGTTGCTTTCGATTTGTACATGGAGCCGGAAAGCTTGGCTTATAAACTGCGTAAAGCGATAAGGATTTATAGTTTACAAGGTAAGAATTAAGTTTTAAAAGAGTAATTCATGTGTTCAAACTGAGCTCCTCTGGGTCTTGTGAAACACGTCGTGCTCACTGAATTCCTTGTGAAAATCTTGAGGGAAAGAGCCGTGATTTGCCGTGAATGTTTCTTTTTATTACAACTATCGGATAGGACAGAAGATCTTTATTTCCGCTTATATTCTGTAAGTAATATACTTCACAAACACCATTCTCACAATTAAGATGATGGCAAATACAAGTAACAAAGTGAGCTAGGGTGTACAAGATAAGCTGGCCTGTTAAGGAAAAAAGGAACCTAGCGTGTTAAAAACAAAACAAAACAAAACAAAAAAACCTAAAGTGTTATAGAAGCAAAGCTCTACCGTGTTAGCCAGATATGAAGAATGACTACGAACACGCTATCCAAAATCAATTATTTTTATGCGTATATATTCACGGTAAGAGTGTGATGCCATTAGCGTGCGAGCGTGTTATAACGTGCCGTGTGCGTGCGTTCACCTTATTCTCTGAAACCCTGTGGAGGGTCACAAATAAACTCTAATAATCTATTGTTATCGTATATCAATAACTGCCAACTGTTTTAGTCTTTTGTTTAGCTGTTGCACAGCGGCGTTGTTTTTGTTGGTGAAAAGGCGCGATTCCTTAGCAGCCATTCGTTCTTACTGAAGTGAATAAGATAAAAGTTTGTTACACTTTTTGATGCCATTAACTGCCTTATCCTTTAGCGTTGTAGTTTTAAGAGAATGAACGACACTTTTTAAAAGCATGTTTCGATAGTTCTTCTGTCATCTTCACTTCTGAATAATACAAAGCACAAAGTTGAATTTAAAGTGTGTAGCAAAATGCTGATTGGACAAAACTAACAATAATAACAGAAAAATGTATGCATTTACGAGGAAAGTTTTAAATTAACGTAATAAAGTAGATGATTAGGTGTAGGTTTCTCCCATTGAATGTGGATAGCTTCTTTGATTTTAAGTTGAAAAGTTGTGGAAGCGTGATCTAAGATGTTAAAACACTCATTAGAACAAAGAGTGCGACATTGTGCGACCTATGAACGGGCTGTAATGCTTGCTATGTCGGTGAAACCTCTCGGCATTTATCCACGCGCGTACGTGAGCACTTGGTCAGTGATAGGACCTCTCACATTTTAAGACATCTATTTAATTATCCACAATGTCGCACTCTTTGTTCTGATGAGTGTTTTGACATCTTAGATCACGCTTAGACCTTCGTTTGCTGACTTCGTAGAACAACTAGAAGACTTTTTAAGAGAAGTAAAGGTGGGTAATATTGATACTAAATATTAAATTTCCAATCCCTTCCTTCTCCCCTCAAATCCTTTTGATTTTAATGCTTCATCAAAAAAGACTCGATCAGATTAAATTAGATTACATAGAGAAATGTCTAACCCCTCCAATATTCCAATCAACGACTTGCAATAATTTAGAGAAATCAAATCAGTCGAAACACTCCTCAATGTTTTAATTAATGGCGAAGTAAATTAATTGTATATCAAGATTGCCTTCAAAGGTGAGATGAAGCAATTGGAAGTATCAATAAGGTAAAGTAATTTTGTAAAAAAGGGAAATTTCAAGTCATGAGAACAGTACCCCTTAAATATCAAACAAGGTCAGATTATATTGAGCTCAAATACTATTTAATTGATTGCCTGCTTATTGCAGTTGCACGTGAGTTATCTAGTTCATCTTTTTTTCTCAAATATTGGCTTGTTTATTGTCTATTATCATTATCCTTATCACACACTTCTCTCATAACTGAGAATCATTCCTAAATTCAACCTGTCATTTCTTCAATTCTTTTCTTTGATTCATCAATTTCAGAGGACATATATTAACATCAAAGGCAATTAACTCACTGGCTGATTTGGACTGAAGTAGAAGCAGGAAGTACTAGTGTTCAAGGCCCGTGCCATGTATTTGGTCAATTCCGAAGGCAAATGCTTCCTTTTGTCTAAGGCTATCTTCGACCACTAGTAGGTTATCAGATGGTTATCAGTTGTTATCTTAATGTTGATGATTGCGGTAAAACTTCCAGGGCGAGCTGTTTCAAAATCGGACTAAAGCTTAGCAATGTTTTAGTTTTAGCTTGCTAAAGCGACTTTTAAGAAATTTTAGAATTAATAAAGGTAATAAGAAACCTTCATGTGATCTCATCTTCCTAACACCGGGTGCCCGTACACCTCTTGTCGACATTGTGAAATCTGGGAAAAAAACCTTTTTGATTTAGATATCAGAGTGGTGCTCTGTGAAAGAAAAGCAGACTATTCAACAGATTTAGCTCACGATGCTATTGACGCGTTACAAGAACCTTTCCTGTACAATAATACAGACAGTGTAATCTTTTCATCCCTTCCCGGAGAACCAAATCCGCCTCTCGGTAACTTTCTCGGATAATTCAACGATACCTGTTAGTACAAAATGCAGACTGCAGACTGCAGACTGCAGACTGCAGACCGGATACAAAATGTAAACTAAGTACAAAATTTAGACTGCACATTGCAGAGTGGGTACAAAACGTAGACTGAGAATCTTAACGCTTAAGAGTTTTTTCGTCTGGTATATGATAACATATCACTTTACAACTTACCGAGCGTCACGCAATCGCTTTTCCGCGATCAGCTTTCACGATTATTTGCACTATTGTGGGATATTCCTGACCCATTTCTTGATCGAAATCGATCATAATATAATTTAAAGCCTTCATATAGTCTTCTCACTTTGCACGCGAGTTGGTTGGTGAGGTGTCTGTACAGATTTTATCAACGTAATAAAAGTAGCTGAAGATGTAAATGAGATGTCACTAATGAATATTTAACACGCACAACATGCGAGAAACAATTGACAGCTTTGCACGTGCTCCGTATTATCATCTTTTTAAGCGGTATGTGTTTATTTTGTCGACAAAAATGCGGACCAAGGCCAAAAATATTTCTTCGACTTTATATATTTTCGACGTTAGTAAATCATATCATATTAACTTACCTCTGTAATCATTCGTCCCAGATAACAAAATCAAATAAACACGCTAACGATGGTATATGAATTCCTCCTTGGTCAAACACAAACGACTCAGATCACTTTCTCCAGGCATCGAAAACACACACAAAATCGCCCATAGTTAATTTTAAACAAACATTCATCGAGAGATAGCTCCGAGCAAACCAATCCAGAAAAACATAATCGGCACACTCAACAAATCATAAATCTTGCGACACAGCTTGCCGTTAAAGAACTGCTCAAATCAAAATGTTTGGTACAATTCATCAACGCCTCAAGTAATATTTGATGCCAATTTTTCCACTTACTCTCGTCGTGAAGGAACAATGATCATGCTACAGTGCACAGGACTCCATTTTCTCTCGAACAACTATCCACCATTTTCACTGCATGAGTAACACGTTTATTATAAGTAATCTCATATCTTTCATCTGTCCAATAGTATCGCATTTCTCATAAAGCGCGGTAAAATACACGTTAAAAACACAGAAAAGCCAACATTTCTCATTTTTCAAGATCATTCTATTTTACGGACCGCTCTCTCCGAATCCCCCATTACTTCGGTGAAATTTGAACACTTCTCAAACCAAAGAACAAAAACGACGCTCTGATTGGTGCGAGATACATACACTAATGCGGCGATCTGATTGGTGCGAGCAACATACCACTTTTTTTTACGCTAACATAGATGTTATCAAAAAAAAATGAATAGTAGCCATGTTGACTGATTTGTATATATATCCGACTGTGCCAAATTGCGCTATTAGTTAACGGCATAAAACCTTACAATATATATATCTCCGTCTGAGCCAAATTACGCCGTTAGTTAACGGCCAAACACAAACATACACACACACAGAAGAAAAAAAAAAGACAAGACATTCGAATTCAAATAAGGCTGTAATGAATTTCGGCGCGGTTCGGAACCAATAGAAGCACATATACCACTGTCTTTAGGGTTACGATTAACTACGGTGAGAAAGTTGTTACAAACGCAATGCCCGTGAAAGTTGTCGCATACCCTTCACTTTTCAAGCTTGACTGAAAATTTGTCGCGCCACCCGCAATGCAACGGATATTGTAGTTGCAATGAATGAATTGGATACCCGTACAAGAGTTCGAGAGAGTTTTTATTTATTAGCGAAATGAAAAAAGAAACAAGGAGTACCTGTGGTGGATAAAGCCTTCTGAGTAGTAATGAAACATAAAGTATACATACTGTAAGATTTTTTTCCACAACCGTAATTGGGCTCAGTCGCTGTGAGTAAATACTGTAAGATTTTACGCCGTTAACTAACGGCGTCATTTGGCTCAGTCGGTATAAATACATATTGTAAGATCTTACGCCGGTAACTAACGGCGTAATTTCATTAGGGTCAATATCTTCCGCTCTGTATATTTATATTCTGTAAGAGTTTATGTCGTTAACTTATGGAGCAATTTGGCTTAGTTAGTGATATATACTGTAATATTTTACACCGTTAACTACCGGCGTAATTTCTTCCGTTCTGTATATGTATATACTGTAAGAGTTTACGCTGTTAACTAAAGGCGTAATTTGGCTCAGTGGATGGAACATATACTGTAAGATTTTTAGCCGTTAAATAACGGCGTAATTTGGCTCAGTCGATAAATATACATACTGTAAGATTTTACGCCGTTAACTAACGGCATAATTTCTTTCAGTCGGTATATGTACATACTGAAAGATCTCATGCCGTTTACTAAGGCACATTTCAGCAATTTAGTTTAAATGGTTTTGTAATCAACCGTTATTTGATGAATTTCAACAAAAGGTTTCTGCGCATTGTAACATAAAAGCCGTTGAAAAGAATGATTTCCCTTCAAATACCTTGATAACTCAGCGTATTTTTCTTGGATGGAAATGCCAATAATTCTTGTTATTAATATAACGAGGCTCAGTTTATAAAAGTATAAAGAGGACTACACTAAAAACGTGCTGACAGATTCCGACTTCTACGTATCCTGATAATAACCGTGGAAGTTCAAATTTTAACACTTCACTTCATAGGGCCGGAACCTCTGCAAGCGTTTTCCTTTTTACTTTTTCTGCACGAAATATAAAGAAGACTGGAGAACAAAGAAAAAATACTAACGACTTTACCCTTTCAACACAGCAGTTGACGCAAGGAAACTTTGAATTAACTATTTAATCAGAAGTTCTTTCACAATAAGAAAAGGTGAAATCAATTGTAATTCTTACCGAAAGTTAGACGCAGAGCAAAATGAATTGAAAATTCACTTCTGGTTACCACTTCTTCAACTAGTAGTCCAGAAATGGAAAGATATCAAATTACACCTTTTACAGTGTACAATGCCGTTTATTCTTATTGAGTAATAATAATTTTTGTGTCAAAGAATAAAACATTTATATTGTGAATGTCATGTTAAAAAAGGAAATTATCTACTCCTACCCCTTGTAACTGTTTTCATGTCGTTTCCATGGCAAGGAGCGTCAACAGTGACTAATCGCTATGAAAAACTCGCTCGTCCTGTTTCATATAACATCTTCGAAATTAAGCTTACTCCACGCCTTAGGAACCCACATACCTTTAATTATCATAAACTAAAGTCAGGGTTTCCTCTTTACATTTTATTTCAGAACTAACTTCCTCTTACCAATTGATCTTGTCTATCACAAAGCCCCTTGATATTTTCTGTATCTAAACTGCGGATAAGAACACGAGCTTCACAAACATAACCCAACTAATATTTTCCGAGTTATTTCCAATCGCCGATTACGCCCATGAAAATGAAACTTCAAAATCTTAAGGAGGGAATTTTTTAGTCTTGTCAACACTGTAGGGCACATTGGAATTATTGTATGCTAATATGAGGAATCAAACCTCGAATCTTCGCATGCTCTATCGATGAGCTACGAAGATTCTGTGGTTAGCAAGGCTGTAACAAGGTTCGTTTTTAAACGGGCATGCCGCATTCATGCCTCTATGGGACAAGAAAGATGTCTGGGTCAATAACTCATAAGCATTCACGTTTTTTTGTGTGTCCCAAGCTCACGACGAGACGGAAAGCATCATCCCTTGTGTTATAATCAGCGAACTTTTTTCTTGTTTTTTGAAAACAGAACATCGAAAAATGTTAACTGCCCGTGGCGTTTGTTTTCTTCTTTCCAAGACATTCAAATTTATTCAATAGTTCGTGAACAAATACTACATAAGTCGTCCATTCGAAGTCGAATCTTGCACATAAAGGCTTCATTTCATAGATAAGACAAACGAGGAAAATATTACGATCCCTCTTTTCAAACCTGGCTAAACCTACTCAGTACCATTGGCGGAAGTATCAATTCTCCATCAGGCTTCATTGAATACGCAAAATAAGTGGGCCAACATCCTAATCTTCTCCACATCCTGGGATCTTGTGTTTAACTGCATCTGTCAACTTTGAAATTCTCGCCCACTAAGGTTCAGTCTTGAAAACAGCTGGCATTCTTAACTCATTTTTAATTTGGGCCGTGACTTGTTTTTACTTCCTTGAATAGCATGCTGAGTTTGACTAAGTTTGAAATTCACACACCCCTATTTGAAAACAGCTGGCGTTTTTTTTGTTTTTGTTTGTTTTTTTTTTTAACTTAAGTCAACTTCAAAGAGTGTCCACCGCACTGTAGAAATATGGGAAAGACATCATCAATCTTCCACTGACTAACACTAAATTATTTCATCTTAAGAGAGTGTCTCTGTAAGAGCGGTCCGGTCGATTTTGCTTGAGACACGGATTTCGCTCGTTTCTCGTGTGTTGTAAGACATTCATGTACCTATACTAAAACCACAATCAGTTTGATCGGATCTCTTTATTTTTCAGAGTTCTACGGAAATTAAATTTCACTCGAGCGAAGGCTTGTCGTGACACTTTTCAAGACTTTAATTTCATACAACTTTGGAGGACAATTTACAAAAAACTACGGAACTCAGCAAAAAACAAATACCACAGGCATGTATATTAACTCTATCTTATCTATCGAGGCGACTTTCGTAAACATCACGTGTCAATCAAGGAAACAGGAAGATTCGAATGACACCTTATCGGTTCGCCTAAATCACACACGCCAAAACCGATCAAATTCAAGGTAAATTTTTGAAAAAGTGAGGCGTTCTTAACTGATCCAACTAACATAGCTAGGAAGTAGGTGCCATAGAAATGGTAACTACAGAAAAAAACTTTGCGGCCCGACCTTTACGAGAACTTTATAACTCCGTGAACTTACCTAATTTTCGGCATTCTCCAAGTTTGGCCGCCATTTTGAGGGACTTGTCAACATGAAGCGTAACCGATATAAATCAAGCAGGTAGATCTAAAACCGTCAGAAATACATACGAAAGCAATTCACATGAACTTTACTTTTAATTCAAGCCGCAAAATTTGAAATTGTTCGTTAAACTTTCAATCCCCATGCGACCATTTCTTTCAACAATTCAAACACTACAACTAGTGTTCGAATTCCCCTCGTCGATTCCACCGCAAGAAATAACCTGTGCCACCCAAGCTTCGACTCGAATGTGAAGTACGAATCAAGTAACATATATGTTGCTCCATCTTCGCAGCAATATCACGCTGGTATTTTGATTTTCCGATCGACAAGAACGGTGATCAGGAATCGATCGGTTTGTTTACCTCATAAACGTGACCGCCGACCAGCCGCTAAGTGAAAACAGCATAGCGCGGGCTGGGGTGGGTGGCGGGCTTATCGTCATAAGATATTCGAATACATGCTCAAAAAGCTCTAGGACTATCATTCTAAACAGTGAAGGCATGCTTCGTGGTACAGACAACTTTTATTTTATTCTCATAACTTTCTCCTTTAAATTAGAACTGGTATTAATTAATAGAGTTATCAATATATTTTTAACCGGGTACCTATATAACCTTTTTGCTTGTCATCAGTAGTATAAAATAAGGTGTCTTTTACACCAGAACCTTTTATTTATGCCCCATTGCACGGAATGAACACTATACTCAGAATGTTTGTTCTAAGTAATTTTTTCTGTTCCCAAGAATGTATGCAAAGTGATAGAGATTTGATTCATTCCGCTGACACGTTCTTTTAAGTTATGGCGCGTGCAGGTTTTTTCTATCAAAAGTCGCGCATGCAACACACCGGAATTGAAAATTCGTCGTAAAATTGCACGAACCTTAGAATGAGTGTAGGCAACTTTGACTTCTGGCGAGATTAAGTGGATTGTTCAAAAGACCCCTTAATATTTTTTTCAGGACTATAACTGAGATTTGTTAATAACTATGATAATCGTCATCATTAGCGGACGGTGCTTTTTGCCCATTGTTGTCATCATTATCGTTATCACGCCGGGAGAAGTATAAAGCCGGCATGTCGCCTTATCTAGCTACACAGAAAATTGTTCTCTCTTTTGCTCCCCTTGGATCCTGGAAACTGTTACTATTAAGACGATCAACAAGAAAGCCTTTATAATTATTGAAACTTTTGATTAACAGAATGTAAGAAAAAATCGGTGGGAAGAGTTTTTCGCGTATCTTATAATCTGAACGATAGTTTTAAATAAAACAAATAACACTTAATTCAATTTACCTTAGTTGTCTCGTGTTTAAAAGTGGCGTTTCTGGGGACCGTAGATTCTTCTCTAATTCTTCTTGTCTTAGCCAAGACTCACTATCATCAACTTTTTTCTTGTGCTTCTTACGGTATGGGACACAGAGAGCTGAGGTAAGCGATTGCAAATTTCTCAGTTAAAGTAAAGCCCAGTAGCATCCATCAGGAATTAAAAACCGACATGCACTGTTTACTTTTATTATTCTTAATCAAATAAGGGGTGTTTTAGTCTGCAAATTTAATCATACTGGTTAATGAGAATCATACAAACTGAGGAAAACTGACCGCAAATAATCGTGAACCGTACGCACGAGTAAGTATATTGCGTTGGCACCTACTTCCTAGCTATGTTAGTTGGATCAGTTAAGAACGCCTCACTTTTTCAAAAATTTACCTTGAATTTGATCGGTTTTGGCGTGTGGGATCTAGGCGAACCGATAAGGTGTCATTCGAATCTTCCTGTTTCCTTGATTGACACGTGATGTTTACGAAAGTCGCCTCGATAAATAAGATAGAGTTAATATATATGCCTGTGGTATTTGTTTTTTGCTGAGTTCTGTAGTTTTTTGTAAATTGTCCTCCAAAGTTGTATGAAATTAGAGTCTTGAAAAGTGTCACGACAAGCCTTCGCTCGAGTGAAATTTAATTTCCGTAAAACTCTGAAAAATAAAGAGATCCGATCAAACTGATTGTGGTTTAAGTATAGGTATATGAATGTCTTACAACACACGAGAAACGAGCGAAATCCGTGTCTCAAGCAAAATCGATCGGACCGCTCTTACAGAGACACTCTCTTAATTGTTGTATATTCTGGCAACATTAAACTGAGGACCAATAATATCACTATGGATCCAAAATAAAACCTGGACATAATTTTTTTTTTTTTTTTTGCCTTGGTCAAATGAAAATTTTTGAACAAAAAAAAAAGGAGAAAAAGAGTTAGTTACCTATATTACGAGGTGAAATAAGGGCCTTTATGAACATATGCTCTCCTTTCGGAGCAAATTCTTACTGAAGAGTAAATCCACCGTTTGAACCTACAGATATTAAATTAAACAACTGTAAAAAGGAACACGAAGCATCAAGCTTTATGCTCATAAAATTTGTATTCAGTAACATGAAGCATCAAACATGTATGTTCATATTTTCTTGAGCATAGTTAAAAGGAAATCTAAATATTGAGCAATAGTTTCTTCAAAAACGAAATTTAAGGCGTGGGATGTTTTTCGTTCCTTCTACTAAGCTTCCGCATGGCCGTAAAAGAGATCCTTGAACTTCTGTTTAAGCAGCTATCTAAAATTAAATTGTTGAGTGCATTGTACTAAAATAGCTGTTTAGCACTAACGAAGTATTCTCTTCCTTAAAATGGGTTAACATCGGGGAGTATAAATTCAGTTGCCTGCAGCAATTCTGCCATCATAACTTAACACTCATTACTTTCAGAAGTTGAAGTTTAAGGTGAATTCAACATTCGAACAATGCCACGTTCTCTCCAGATTCTTTTGCTCCTGGCGTTGGCTTCTAGGAATCAGATATTGAGTCGTCCAATCACATCATTTGCGGGTGAGTACTTCGTTATTTCTCTTTCCTTGCATAAAAGTTATATTTCCCATAGAGCAGTACCTACATGGAACTACTTTTCTCTATAAAACTTTCCATGAGACTTGGTTTTGACTGTATCCGTTAGTTTTTTTGACTTATCACATTTTTTTTACAGCTAATTGTGCTGAGCTTTACAAGGCTGGAAATAAAACTAGCGGTGTCTACACGATTTATCCTGATGGTTTAAGTGCCTTTGATGTGTACTGTGACCAGAGCACAGGTGGAGGAGGGTGGACAGTCATCCAGAAGAGAATGGACGGCTCTGTAAATTTTGCTCGTAGCTGGTGTGACTACAAGCATGGCTTCGGTAACTTGAGTGGCGAGTTTTGGTTAGGACTAGACAAAATAAACCGCCTCACTTGGAGAACAAAGAACAAGCTTAGAATAGATTTGGAATTTAACCTCACCCTGGGCATTCGACGAATTTTCGAAGAGTACAACTTGTTCGTTGTTGAACCGGAATTAAAAGATTATGCCTTAACTATTGGAAGTGTTTTAACAGGTATTCACATCTGTTGGATGATGATTATTATCATTCATACAAAGTCTGAAAAAATGAATCAATTTACCAACTGGATATTTACGCTTAGAAAATTAGCTTTATACTGAAAGCGATGGCAGTCGAATTGCAATGAAATCTGAATAATTTCGCAGTGTTTCGAAGCAGTTTTGCTTACGTTGTACGCGAACCGTGTCAATTTGGCTCATTAAATTGACTGAACAACAAATAAAGTCGTTATTTTGTCTTCAAAAATGAACTGTGATACGAGCCTCTCTTCAGCTCACAGAAATTGAGCTTTTGATAAATGCCGTTATTATTCTGTTGATTTTTTACATTATTTTTTTCTTTTCTTCTCGCTCTGTAGGAAACGCAAGTGATTCTTTCGATTACAACCGCAACGCTTCGTTTTTTACAATGGAAAAAGACACGCTGGACGGTTGTGCTAAGAAATATGGAGCTTGGTGGTATCCCAATAGCAAAACTTGTGGTAACTCCAACCTTAACGGTCAATACAAACAAATAGACGGTTTAAGATGGGCACGCTAGAGTCAATATAGGCCTCGTGAGCCCCAGTATATAGCCACCAAAGCCGAAATGAAGATCAAGCCGGATTGCTAAGGATAATTTTTTTTCTCTTTATGTGTATATGTGTATTCATATATGTCTGTAAATAAAATTTGAGAATCAAATTTATCTGCCATATGAGAGGAGATTTTTTTTGTAACTCGTTAGAAGCGTGAGGTGTAATGATTGATTTAGTATATGTAATGGCAACAGGACTGAGTGGAGTCCAAGAATAGCCAGGTTATCAAAGAAAGGGAAAATTTCCATGAAAAGACTAAGTCTGTACACTGTGATTGAAACAAAGGCTGGGATTGGTTGATTTAAACTAAAACTTTGAATATGATTGGCTCATCCAATAAAAACTTAGCGAATGAATAAGGGGGTATATATAAGTTTTTCGAAACCAATCAAAATCAAGGAAATTGTAATTGTTTGATTAGTACTGATTCAGTGGATAACGTTGAAAGCACGCCCTGATTGACTGCTCGAACTACAAATATCTTTTACCCCCCACCTCCGAGAAACTCGCGCGGGATTCGCAGCTCGATAAATATCCATCACTAGCCACCGACGGAGGTGAATAGTTTTTAATTTATGAAATAAGTAAGCGAGAGGCAAAACGGGAAAATATTTCAGACCAAGGGAATGCAGCGAGATCGGGGGGTAATGATCGTCCGTCATGAGCGTAATGACTGTAAATCCGAAGACAAGAGAGAATTGCAATCCTTTTCCATCAATGTACTGTAAGTTAAAATACTAATCAGCATGTTAAATATCGATGAGCGTTAACTGAAAGGTCACCCCTAGTTTCCTCCTCTCACCATAAGCTAGGAAGAAACAGGTGTCCATTTAGTACCTTTTGAATATTGTTGTTATTTATCCTCATTAAATGCTAACAATTACCGCACTCGATTAGAATCGTAATTCATGTGTCAAAGAATGACACATTTAGAATTAATAACATGTATTCTTAATTCCATTTTTTCACACCTCTTTTCCTGGTGTTGCATATAAAGGCGTCAGTGGCGTTTAGTCGCTCAAATTTCCGTTCTTCCTGTCTCTTACAACATCCGCACGGCTAAACTCAAAGCCCACTGAACGCCCACATGTATTCTTATTTTTAGTTTGCATGAACAAAGTAGCCGAACTCACGAAACTAACCGAAATGCAACCAAGCCTACATTTCTGTCATTTATTTCCTACCCCTACTGTCGCCCTGCTGAATTAAAAGAGAAACGAAAAAATGCTGAATTCGTTCAAAATATCGTAATGCTCTTGCCAGTGAATATGCAAGCAAAGTAGATCTTATTAAGGAATAGCAATATCCAAAAAAAAAAAATTGGGGGGAGCCTTACAATATTCTGAGATGTAGAGAATAATACATGGACGCGCGTAGATATGGAATTGCTCTTCGACTTGAACACGAGAAGAGAAACTGCATATCTACAAGCAACCAGGCATTATTTTGTTTATCATATAAACACAATAGCCCTTTAGTGACAAGAAAAGCGGACTTCATGAATGAATGAAAATAAAAGAATAGACAATCCTCGAATAACAATCGTAGAGTGCGTTGGCGGGCGCTGACTCTTAAGATGGAAAAATGCGTGGAATCATGATTACAAAAACAGCAATGGTCGTAATTTTCAATTTACAAAATTCTCATTTACCGACTTTTTCCTTGCCGACAGAAGAAGTCTTTCAGGTAAACGGCAAAAATCGGCCAGTGGCAAATCTTCCAGTTGTCGATTTTCATTCTCAGCCGAGAGAAATACTGACACCAAAGCCACTAAATACGTAACTTTCGGTTTTTCTTTTAGTATATTAGTTTTCTTCCCCTTCAAGGAAAGTTTGAACCTTACTGTCTGTCAGCAATAGGGAATTTTCAGCGTTTTAGCCGCCATAATTCGAGGAATCTCAAGACAAACAACTTGTATTGAGAATCGTGAAGGCTTTGCCGTTCATTCATCAACCTGACCGAGCGGACGCCAAAGGCGATTGACGTGTCAGCAGCCGATTAGCTATATCAACAGACGTGAAAAAATACGATATTTTTTCGCGTGTGTTGTTACGGCTTTTCTCAGGGCCTGAAATCCCTGTATAACACCGCGGTTTATGAGATAAAATTAGGTTATTAAAAAGTGAGGACAAATAAAATTTTCCTGTCAATTTCATTTGATTCAGTCTCGTCCATGTTTCTGAGGAAAGCTGAAGCGCTCCTTTTTATTGGGAGGGAAATTATTATGGGTAATCCTGAACGAGCGAACAAGTTCAATGTTGCAGTGGACTGGCTGCGCTACGATGTTTTTTAATTTTTTCGCAATATTTTTACTATTGCAGCTGGCTCGCTATTGGCGTTACCTTGTCACTTTCTTTGCTCAGTAACTGTGAAAATTATTGGATGCCATCGTGTATTGTAGATCTGAACTTACAAAGGTTTTAATAGACCACCTGAAATGCCACCCAAGGAGACGTATAAACACAAATCATTTTAAAGTTTAATTAGTGCACACCTCTTAATGACAAGGTTTCTTTTCTTTTTCGAAAACTATAGTCTAGCCTTATGAAGAGGTGGATTGGCGGGGCCAAAGTGCAATACATGAATGCGCACGTTCGGAGCGTGAGAAAGAGTGTGATGCGCGAAACAAAGAAAATCCGCCTTTAGTCGCATCATTATTTATGCTCTTCCAACCGTTTGCTTGGCGAACGGTCTTCGGAATTAGTTGCTTTAGGTCAAGTGACATCGTGTTTTGTGACCTGTTCTTCTTAAATTTCCATGTCAATTATTTCAACGGTAGCGTGACTACAGGCGATTTATGGTCAATCGCAAGATCCCCTCATTATTCGCAATGATAACATGAAGCCAGATCTTCACAAACTCGTTTTGTCCATCTTTAGATTAGCTCTCCGGAACACAATTGATTTTAAAGTAGACTGAGTACCTAGATCCCTTAACGGGCACGCGGTTGTCATTAGCAGGTTCATTGATTGCGATGACTAGGGGGTTTCCTTACATTTTTTTCACTCGGGTAGATGGTATCTGGGGTCCCCATTCTGTTGATCGGTTTGCAAATTCCCACAACTTTAAACTAAGCACTAGGTTCTATTCGCGCTATTGGAATCTGGTTGCGAAGGAGTCGATGCCTTTTGCTTTTGCTGGGTTAGGTAAACTAATTGGCCAGTACTAGCTGTGTCCATAATTGATTTCTCGGGTTGTTAGGCATTTTGCAAATGGTAAAGCTGCGGGTACTTTTATCGTACCCGAATGGGTTTCGTCCCCGTTCTGGCCCATGCTCTTCGGGTCCGAGCCTCCTTACCATTCCCTTACCGAGGGCATTATTACTTTCACCGACGTTACCGGAATTTTTATAAGGGACTCCTCCGAGTCCATTTATGACGGAGCTAAGTTTAATTCTAGTGTGCTAGCAGTTCGTTTATTCGCTTGATAGTTTTATGATAATCTCCCTGATTTGTTCTATTATTTTTTGCAGTCCCCATCAGGGATTTTTCTTTCTTCCTTTTTTTTTTTTTTTTTTTTTTTTTTTTTTGTTTTTTTTTTGTTTCTTTGTTCCTTGTTAATGGGAATAGGCAAGAGCGTGTCTCAAACTTTAGCCCGCTGGGGACCCAAGTCAATCGACACTTCAACCGGAAGGAGGAAATTAACTAGAAGATCTCTAGCTGCTACGCTACACTGGCTGTAACTAGAAAATTAAAGCAGTTAACTCCCTTCCACGTCCGAAAGCAACTAGCGGAATGCCTGATTTTATCGAAAATTAAAACTAAAGTGAGAAAGTATCTTATAAAAAGGGCAAATGCACGTTTGGTTTCTTGATTTGTACATATTCTAGATTACTTTATTTACTTTTAATGAAAAAACAATTATTTAACTCTTTAATATTAATGTAAATTTTACAGATGAAGAGCCACCTTTTAGTAGAAATACTGTAATAAAGTCATTGTTGTTATTATTTGTTCATACTATTCCTACCGGCCTTAACTTGGTCATGATCTACAGGATCATTTCCAGTATATCCCACTTTTGTGGGCTCCCACCCAATTTTCTGGTTACAGTTCCTTTTAAACTCTTTTTTTTTGTGTGTCTTCCTAGACGTTTTTTCCAGTCCCATGTGGTTCGAGCTCACCCACCTTCAAGATCCTTCCTTGCGTAAAAGAGAAAAAAAGAAGAATGGTCAAAGATAAAAGAAACGAAAATGACACGTACTGGCAAATTAGGTCATCATTCCTCACTTGCGCGCATGTCAATCTTACCCCTCTGAATGCCTGAAATGGCGGAAAAAGCTTTTTTTTTTCGAAAATCAGCATTGGCAAAATACATGTGCTGTATTGAAGGGATAAGATTTAAAATAGGGTGCTCGAAAAAAATCAAATAAATACGTCTAAACAATGAAATGGAGAAAATGTGAGAGATGAAAACTCTGAATTTTTTCAATTATCAAGCCTGACCCTTGATTAGGTATAGCTCAAATCAGTATCTCAAATTTTGTTTGTGGTGAGGCTTTGGAGCGTGACATATTGGTTTGGGAATCTGAATCCTTTGGCGCTTACCAATATCTTTCGTTGTAAAGGTGGGGCCTCTGGTCAATAAAATGACTAAAATGTCTCAGCATTAGCGACGCCGACTTAATGGGCTTTAAATTCTGAGGTGGGGCGCGTATTTCACTTACTCTCCAAAAAAACTCAATGAGTATTGAAGGCAACGCTGATCACGTGAGCTTAAAGATACATCAACCTATCATTTTGGAACAGACAGGAAAGTGAAAGTTGTAAACTGATAGTTAGTGAAGATAGTTTGAGAGTGCGGAAACCAATCCCTCTCCTAGCTTCAGTCCGCGCGGCTATCCATAGAGGTTTAACTTTCGCGCGGATCATGCAAATAAAAGGTGCAAGCTCGAGTTGAATTGTAATCGTAGGTAACGTTCTTATGCCAGCCGTATTCCAAAATCGTCAAGTAAATCGCCCAATCATATAGTTTCTTGTACTTCTTATGTTCTTCGTATTTCCTATGTTATTTCCAATCTTGCAATGTACATTACTTGGAAACCACTGGCAATGACGTGTAAATAGAAGAGTTCGGTCGAATCTTCAGGAAATAAAACTCCTCTTAAATTTATTGCTGGTACGATGGTTATGGTTTCTGACGGAAACAAAGTTTCTGTGAAAGGTCAAGGACGTTTACGAGACATTTCGACAAGAATCGCTAAAATATAAATAATGGAATATCGAAAATTAATAATATCGTTAGTGACGCCGTTTTGCATTATGCACAACAAAAGCGCGAGAAGAACTTCTTTTTTCTATGAAGGAAATCATGAATTTATGATTAAGAGGGAAATGGTACTGCAATTCCAACAGCCAGGATGATACTGAATTGAAAACTGCCAAAGAAGAGTGCGGTTTTAAAGGCTATGTCATGAGACCATTTCATGCCGCACGGTTTCAATAACAGAGAATTACAAGCAACTTGCAAAATGGAAATTGCGGTAATTGATACTCTGACCCCATTCTTTTACAGAGAAAACAACGAAAAGCAACGGTAGCTTTTTCAGTTAGTTTTTTTTTTCTTTTATGGCAAAAAAACTCTGTTTTAGCTTGTAGAGTGGTATGTTGCTCGCGTCAATCAGATCGCCGCGTTAAGGTGTGAATCTCGCACCAATAAAGTTGTCGAATTAGGGTATGTATCTCACACCAATCAGATTGGTGCTCGAACCAATCTCGAACCAGTCGTATCACAGCATTTGGATATCAATCTGTGCACAAGAATGATATTAACTAGAAATTCGGCTCATTTGATAAGTAAGTGTTATGATTGTGGCCCTTGCAAGAGCCTCGCCGAGAGAAGTCGATATCTAACGGGATATGAAAGGTTCGCATTTATTTTTATTGTATCATTTTTAAGTTAAAACGTGTTTTTCCGCTCCTTTTCTCGCAACGCACATGCGAAACAACTTACATTCCATCACGTACTATGAAAACAACGTCCAAAGTTGAATCCGAACATACCCAATCATTGCACTTCATGAACATGAGGCAATTTTTCACGCGCTTTAATTGTATTCTACCAATCAAATTCTATTTTGCCACAGTAGACTTCGCTCCATCACATTCCATTTCCTTGTAAACAACTTACCTTATGTACCTGAAAAAAATTAACGTAAAACTTTATGCTACTGATAGTGAGTTTTCCACGGATTTTCCCGCGTACCTTTAATGCCTTTACTGTGACGAAGCTCCCTTTATCCCTTTAGCGTTCTCCTTAATTAAAGGATGTAAAGAGGGAATATAATGGAAAATACTACTGCTTTTCAAATAATAATAGAGAAAAAGCATCAAAGCATTCTTGTCCACAGAGGATCTGGGTGAGACATATGCTCTATATTTCTTATCTTGGCATTAAATTCTATTATGGAACTACCATTCCTTTTGGGAAGGCAGTTAAGATTATTTGAAAAGAATGCTTTAAAAAAGCACTCGCAAAAAGTGTTTTAGAACAGCTCACTAGTGTAGATTCACAAAATTCCTTGAGTACTGGACATTACTATGTTACAACGAGCAGCGCCGCGGAAATATTTCCTCATTATATACAAATCCTAGCGGGCAGATAATAAGGTTTCAGTTTCTCGCGATATGAGACGAAACTACTAGCTGCACCAAATAATGCGCTTAACAGGTCCTTGCGGTGTTTAATCTCACTATTTTTTAATTATTCTTCTTACTTCAACATGCGTTTTCAACTTCAGCCTCGTAAATTAAGGAAAAACAACGTTCTTTCTCCCTGATTATTGTGCTGGGTGTGTGTGGTGGCACAATATTCGCACTCATGTGTGGATGGCGTTTTTGTGTCGACGTGCAAGAAGAAATCACGAGGTAACACTTATTGAGCGCAATCGAACTTGATATCGTCTAAACGTTAACTTGATCAAACGCCCAAAAAATTGTTTTTTTTTTAAACCGTAATCGCTGTTAAATAAAATTTGTAAGAAGACTAAAAGTGGAGAATAAACTATCATTTTTGTTTTGAACAATTAGGCATTTCGATCGCCAGAGCATTTGTGACGATGTCTAACACCTTAAAACTGCTCTCAGTTAAACATGTTGCACTTCTATCGGTACTGGTATCAGGGCAACGAAGGTGTGGAAGAGATTTATGTGGCCTGCATAGACAACAAAGATTTGGCTGAGGTGATAATGAAAGATATGAATGCTGATACTGAAGAAAGTGCGCTTTTGGAGGAAAATGCTCTTATTCCGTTGCTAGATGTTGAAAATGACAATACTAATAGTAGCTAAACAAAAAAACGCACACGCATGACGACGGGAGTGTTGATTCGATACCGAGAGTATCGTGCGAGGAAAGAGGTACTCCCACTCCATTAGAAGTTGTATATAAAAATCCCATCTTTGATCATGTGTTAACATTACAACGTAACTAACTTATGAATAATGATCACCTTTGTCCATTATTTTATTTCATTTTATTTTTCAATTATTATTCTTATTATTCAATTATTATTTCAATTATTTCATTTATTTTATTTTATTTTATTTTATTTGCTCACTTGCGAGAGCTGCGTTGCTGAATGAGATAAGGAGATTTTGCGTCCTTTCTTTCCCAGGGAGTATTTCCTTAGCTTTAGGCTTAGCTTATCAACTCAGGGCGGAGTTAAGAAACAAAGGCATCGCAAGTTATTGTTTGTGCTTTCGTTTCCTTTCCCGACTTTCAATGCTCACTATTCAAAATGTTAAAGCCCACCAAAAGCCGTGTGCAACTTTAATTTCTGCCCAAGGCAATCATATGCCTAAATCTGGACCAAGGTATCCTTTTGACCGTTCAAACTTCATTTGTTTATCCCTTACGTTGACGATTTTAGGTTTTCATAACAACTGAATGGAGAATAGTTCCCGAATGGTCCTAAAACGTTGTATAAACGTGATCTGTCGTGACGCTTGCGTGACTTACATAGTGAACAAAAGTGGTGGGAAGGCGCCTCCAAAATAATTTTCGTTGAATCAGGTCACGAGCCACGCACAGTATGGAAAAAGATCAAAATTAAAGATTTTTATATTCGACATACCGCGTAGTTCAAAGGGACACACAAACAAGTTAAAATACGTTACAGTGTTATTTACGAAACAACACGCATGCATTCTGGAAGAATTCTTGCAGTTTCTTCCTAGATTTTTCATACGAAACTGGCCCTCCGTTGTGCAAATTTCTTTCCATCATAAATTAATTTATGCAGTTATGGACCACAACAGTCTTGAGCGACAAGCAAGTACTTCAATTGACTCGATACGTTGTCGTGGCATTTCAGGAAAGAAATTAGGGCTGCAATAACCGCAGCCCCCACAATCGCTGCTTTCTATAAAACAAGTAAATATTTTAAAAAGATATAATTCTCAGTAAAATGTAGAATTCTTCAATCCATTTCATAACTTCGTTTTATTAGCTGGTGTTTGGTCTCACTTTTTGTACTCGGCAAAGAGGTCATATGTCAAGGGAAATTAGCATAATCACGCCACGCAATATGTCTAATTGGTTTGGATGGTCGCAGGGAAATTTTAGTTTGTTATGACCAGAGTGTCAAATTTTATTCTTCAACTTTGATCTTCTCCACACTATGGCTGGTTCGTGGCCTGATTCAACGAAAATTATCGAGAAGGCGCAACGTTTTAGGACCATTCTTTTTGTCGATATCTAACCTACCAAAGGTATATGCTAACTTTTACAGTACTCCCTAATGTGCATGCTGGTAGGCTACTTTCTCACGTCGTCGAGTTCCCATCAATTTGTAGCAGCAGATTTGTTCCTGATAGACGACTTTTCTATCGTCAAAGACAATTCTTGTCATCACCGGATTGGTTCATGGTGGTAGCCTTGAAAGCTTTTTGAGGTGCAAGGATTACGGAAGTAACGAATATGCGAATGTGCACTGTAAGCTGAATGACCAACAGCTGCTGAAAATTGCTCTACAGGTGGCCTTGGGAATGAAACATTTGGAAGAGCAGAAGGTTAGCCTAAACTTTTCCTAGCAAGGCTCTTTATTTTAGTAACTAATATTCAACCAAACGGATGGAAAATCCTCAGGTTAATGTAGTGACTTGTTGGCTTGTTCATTCCAGTTTATACAAGTTAATGTTACAAGATCATGCACCATTTTCACTGGGCCAAGTTCCATGGAGATGGTCGTCTTTAGAATCTCTGCTAGATCGAGTTTATACATCCAAGAGCAACGTGTAAGTGACGCAAAAATTAGGATATGAAGGCTAACTTGGGGGGCGGGGAGAGTGGGTGGTTGACTACTCATATGCTTTTGGCCGCTGAGATTTTCGCCATCCCATTCTCCCTCACGTTATTATACCCCCGATGCAAACGTAGAATATCTTGTAACGAGAGCGTTTTAGGATTGTTCCAAGCCAGGTTTGATCGCATTGTCTGAAAAGCAATAGTCAAAAAATATTTAGTGTTCGGTGCCAAAGAATGATAATTAATGACTCTCAGACACTTTCAACTATAATTGTTGGTTGTTGGTTTTTTTTTTAATTTTTTTTGTCCCACGCTTATGACAAGAAGAAAAACATGTTTCCTTAAGAAATGTTACTTGTTATTATCCCCAGAAAATTTATTATCTATTTCGCGGAAAATAATTGATTCTGACTGCACTCACATGGCGACTTTAACACGGACAAAGTGCGTAACTTGAGTGGGGTTCGTGCATATGTATGAGCTCTGTTACCTAGTAACGCGTGAGGTATTTTACGTCACGCTCCACTGAGTCTTAGATAGAAGCTGTGTACCTGTTTGGATGCGGTCTGAGAAACTAGGATAGATCGAGAAGTTCGAAGTGAACTACGTCTGGTGTTTTGATTGTAATTTGGAAAGCTTTGTTTGTTAAGTGGATAAAGATAAAGCAGATGTAGTTTAGAAAATGGTTTTGATCTTTGAAATTAAAAAAGATTTCGTCCATGAAAGATTATGCAAATTCACGCCTGAAATTGAAGTGAACCGTAATTTGAGCTTTTTGTTTACATAAGTTTGGGTGATATTTAAAAGTAAAAGTTGGTCTTCTTAAAGCGAAAACATTGTTCACTGAAGGGAAAAGTTTCTTCGCTTTTTTTTCTGATTAGGCAATGATCTCTCGTGGATCACAAACGCGGCGATTCCAATCCGCATTCCAGCCGTCAAAGGAAACGATCACGTAATCATAGTCTACTTCTTCAACAGTGAACGCACACCAAACTCCTTCTTCATCGACTACTTCAGCTTTGAAGCCCACAGTTTGTGGAAGCGCCATAACGTTTTCAGTCAACCTTGCGGTTAGGTCATGCAATCAAAACAGGTTTGCGATCGATAACGCCGGTCAACTTGTTTTGATGAATCAGTAATCAGTCGCTAGGATACTTAATGGTGTCCAGTGTCCCTGGGTAATTCTAGCGCCCCATTGCGCGTGTGTCGATTAAACCGGAATTCTTAATTAATTACACACGTTGTCCGTGTTGAAGTCGTAGTGCACGAGATATTCAATGTGAAAAGTTGATTTAGAATAAGTCAGTCAGTCTTCTAGCTTACGCATCCTGATACAATCATAACATGTGTACCCTAAAACTAAGGGTTCTAGAAATGAACCCGTGCTACGCTAGATACGGAAAACCACATAAAAATCACTCTATAGATGTGGCCAAAAAAATGTGAAACGTATTCCTCATCTGATGCAGCAGCACAATACCTCGAGGAAAGTGTAAACTAACCTGGTTGCTCTACTAATAACAAAGAAAAATCAATGATTGTAATGATCTTGTACAGGGAGTTGGAAAACCAAAACTACAAAAAATACCAAAAAGAAAGTGGTCAAGACTGACCGACCTAGAATGACCTAGTTTTCCCGCGAAACGCTTAAATAATCCGAAATTCCATGATACCACGCGAACCTCTTCAACGTGCCATCAGAATAGTAATTTCGGACTAATTCTTTCCCATGTCAATCAAACCTCAGCAAGTACATGTATGCTTAACTGAAAGCAAGTCATCAATCATTGCTTTTTGGCTATCAGCGTATTTTTTTTTTATCGCCCATGTGTAGGTGGTCGTTTGGCATAGAGGGGGGTTACTTTAATAAGTTGAAAGATTCTAGGAACAGCATTATCAGGTTTCCTTTGCAATTCTGAGCTCACAAGCTATATGTCAACAGATGTGTTAGAGGGATAGACAGCTTTAACTATATGATCAGTTAAGGTCAAGTTACTATTGTTAAGCAAACTCTCTTCTTTGTTATTTTGCTTGACAGGTGACTCACCATACCCTGACATTCCCAACACCACTTGCTTGGATAAGTCGGCTTTCTACAGGCTACCGGATGTCATGTCCTCATCAATGCTCGGAAGAACCGTAAGCTTCTCGATCATTTTCAAGTATGTGTTTTTACATGCTTACATTTATTCTATCAGTTAACAATTTCGACATTATTTAAGTAATTCGAAGCATTTTATCCAGGAGAGGATTATTAGTTAAGGTTTTGTCTCTTGTCAGATTTGGAACTCCACCCAGTTTACATCGCCCTGTTAGAGCTCTGCAGTTTCCCTGTATTTAGATTGAGTGATTTAAATGAATAAATAGGTTCAAAAAATAAATAAATACTGCAATATATTTGTAGATATACGCTGATGAGATCTTGTTGGAACGAGGATCCTTTGATGAGACCTTCGTTTGCTGACATCGCAGATCAGCTGGGATACTTCTTACGAGAAGTAAAGGTGAGTGAAATTGAATTTAGGCAATTCCTTAGCCCTTCCTTCCACTATTTCCGATTTTTATCAATTAAGCAATACATTAATTTGATTTCGTTTGATTATACAAAAAAAAATCAAATCGTTAAAATGAGTAGACTTTGCATTAATTTGAGAGGAGTCATTTGAGATCAACGGAAGCGGCGACAAATATTGAAACACTTTCCATTGTACAAATGGCGAACTATATCATTTATATTTAAATTGCTTTCAGAAGGAAGATAACACAAGTAAAAGCATTGCTGAGATAAAAGGTAGGTCAAATTATCATGGTTCAAACGGTGTACCACTGCTTGCCTTGTAAAAAATGGTAAAAACCATGCACAAAACCATGATCGGTTTGTTTTCGTTGCAAAGATTAAACAAGGATATTAAAAATCCTTTTGCAGAAACGTAACGGAAAGGAACAACAGCGGAAACGTCCTGACTTAAATATGACGGAAACATGACTTGACATTTCCGTTCCGAAAACATGACGGAAACTTGATCGAATCGCCAAGACTTGGCATAACACGTTTCCGCAAAACGTAAATGTAGCGGAAACATGAAGCTCTATGCCTCTGTCATATTTAAGAAATGCGGAAACGTGAGATTTCGTCCCGTGAAACTGCAAACACATTTTATTTTCAACTATTTTTACACGATATCGTACATTTTACACGAATTATTCTCCTGGGCAATCCGACTTGATCTTCATTTCAGCTTTGGTAATGGATGCCGCAGGGACTTTACCCCAGTAATCCCATCTTAAACCATTCTTTTACTGGTAATTGTCGTTGAGGTTCGAATTCCCACAGCCATCTAAATCTTTTGAAAACCACCAAGCGCCAAATCTTCTAGTAAACTCTGGGTCGTCTTTATCTATTTTTGAAAAGAGGGGTGGTTATTTCTATCAAAAAAATCGTTGGCACCTCCTTCAGAGAGAGAGAGAGAGAGAAAGAACAAATATATGATCAAAGTGATTTGATATTATCATTTATAGAACGCTTTTCTCATAAATGTTCAAAAGCGCTTATCAGAGTGTGCGTTTTAAATAAAATAAAACCCAAGACAGAATTTACAAGCTCATCACTGGCTTAAAATTATAGGTTCTTATTCTAAATATTGAAATACAATAAATTACCACAAAATTAATTACCATAGGCCTGTCGAAATAGATACGTCATGATCACGGCGGGAGACGAGTTTTTTCACCCATGCGCGAGCACGAACGACCTTGGCGTGATGCGCAGCCCGTGTGCAAAGTGGCAATAGCAGACACCGTCCTTAATGGAGAGAACATTGTGTTAATCTGTGAAACAAAGACAAATGTATTCTATTAACCGCTAAATTCAAAGACTTTCGAAGCAGAAATCGAATGGATACGAACTTGTTCTCAAACACTTGTAAACGTAATTATTACCAAACCTTACCGAATGTAATAACTTGATCTATAATGGTTGGGATGCAATTTTAAATCAGGCATAAGATTTTACACTAAAATGGTTCGACAGGAAGATCAATTGCCACTTAATTACAGCCCTTTCGAAGTCGCTAGATTTATGCGCCCAAATACATGCTATTATGCATTAAAATATGTTATACATACATATATATATATATATATATATATATATAAACATATCTTTGTATTCTTTCTAATTTGATTTTGGATTCTAAAAAATGTTTGATTCGATTTGATTTAATTCATCATTCATTCAATAGTTTTTCGTTTGAAATGAATCATTTACCTTTCCCTAATTTACATGAGCTTATTTAGATGTAAAGGATAAATAGTTATTTATTGTGTGTTATAACTGTTTTTTCGTTTTCTAGAAGTTCTGATCCATACGAAAGTGTGTGGAAAACTCAGTTCCCATCAGGGAGAGTTCTTACAAAAATCATAGAAGCGCTGTTTATTAAAGCCTAATCTCGTCGATGACAAAAACGAGAAAAAAGCATCGTGATTTCCGCTTTGCTCAACCCACGCATTACAACTTTTTGCGGAATGATCAGTTCTTGAGAACGCTTTCTGTACTTAAATTTGAAGTTTATCGTAAAACTGATCAAAACTAATCAAACAGGAAAGGATGTGTTTTACTTCCTTGAATCAACTGTTCGCCTCCCCTAAGCACGAAGTGCTCGCCTACTAAGACTCAACCTTAGGAGCAGCTTGCGCTTCACATTGGGCCCTGACATGTTTCACTTCCTTTTTTCTTTCCAAAGTTGAAGTTCTCGTCCCACTATTTTGAACATAGGTATCGTCAAAACCAAATAACTAACCCCTTGAGAAAAACAAAACAACAATAGCATTTGGAAGCGATCAACCTCAGTAAATTTAAGTAAAGGGAATTTTAAGTTCAAATAATAAACACAATCATCATCATCATCATTATCATCATAACTATAAAAAAAAATGCGATATCAGAATTTGGTTAAATTTATGAAGAATGTGAACGCATATATTCCGTTGCATTGTTGACCCTGATACTAAGTGTAGCGGATGTACTTAACTTCTTCTTTCCTTCGATTCATTACCTATGAAGGGGAAAATATTAAAGAAAACTCGCTTTACATTGAAGGACAATGGGCAAACCTGGCCTAGCAGGCTTCGCACAACACGCTTTTTTAAAACCTCTGACTTAAACTTTCAAGGATGGATGTCTCATTACATTGAAAGTGCATGAAAATGTGCCAAATTCTTTCAAGGCTGAAAAACTATTTTATAAGTTGAACTGAAACATAACAATTTGTATTTTTTTTCCTTTCATATATATTTATGTTTAAAAACGAAACAGTTATGAATTTAAGAAGAAAAATGTTAATTTCTTGCATTAATTGTTGTAAATAGGGAAGATTAAAGGCGTGGGCTGGTTTCATTCCTTCCTTTTGGGCTCCGCAGGACGTTTCTGTTAAATCATCCTTGGACTTCTAAGTTAGACACTTTAAATTCAAAGAATTGTTCCGTGCTACGAAAATAGGTGGTTAGCTCTGAACTGAAATATGTTCTTTTTATAAGGCTTCCATCGAGGAGTATAAATTCAGTTGGCTGCAGCAGTTCTAGCTTATAACTTAGCATTCTCGCTTCTTTAAGAAGTTCAAGTTTAAGTTGAATTTAACTTTCGTACAATGTCTCGTGTTTTCCCATGTTCTTTCCGAATCTTTTTGTTCATCGCGTTGGTTTCTGATAGTCAGATTTTGGTTCATCCCGTCACATCATTTAAAGGTTTGTGCCAGGTTATTCTTTTCCCATACAGAATTTTTTTTTATTTTGAGCTGCAGTAAGCCAGGTTGACGTTATAGTGTCCATTCTCTTGTGTTCAGGAGAGTAGACCTTCTGTGCAACCATGTAATAAGGATTTAACGTGTTTGAACATCGCTTTTTCTTTCATTTCTTGTCTTTTCATCATTCTCATCGTTATTTTCGAGTGACTGCGTTTTTTGTTTCTTAAGCGTAACATCTGCTTTTTGCCTGGATTAAAATCAACTTTAACTTCGTCATTTTTCTTATTGTTTTTTTAGTTTAACTTATCACCCGAATCTTTTATTCAACAGCTAATTGCGCTGAGCTTTATATGGATGGTAATACAGCCAGCGGTTTCTATAAGATTGATCCTGATGGTTTAGGTGCCTTTGAAGTGTACTGTAATCAGAGCACGGCTGGTGGAGGATGGACAGTGATCCAGAGGAGACTGGACGGATCTGTCGATTTTAATCGTACTTGGTGCGACTACAAGCATGGCTTTGGTAACAAGGATGGCGAGCATTGGTTGGGTCTGGACAAGATAAACCGCCTTACTTGGAGAACAAAGAACAAGCTACGAGTAGATCTGGAATTTAGACGAAATCAGGAAATTTATCATCCTTACGCCGAGTATGACTTGTTCGCAGTTGAATCGGAATTGAAAAATTATTCCTTGATTATTGGTGGGATGTTTTCAGGTAAGTTATTTGCTAAGTCATAATTACTATGATAAGTATAAAGCGGATCAGCAAATCAGTTCATCAGCTAGATGTTTTACATCGAAAATTACCCTTATTAAATTTTGAACGGTGTGTTACGCCTAAAAATAAGACAATCTCTCCATGCAGTCTTGCACTTTGATCATTGGAGGGACTTCAAAATATAATTTTTTGTGGTAGCTCATAATTATTATGATTCGTGGACTGAAGTAGCGTTTAAAGTAACAAATCAATAAATCAACTAGACTTTGAGGCGAGGAAATATCCATTGCTTGAAAGTGATCTGATAGTCGAATTGATGATTAAGATGAACTTGGTACGTACGATATTGATAAGTTCTATTCAGCGGACACGGACACTAGAATAAGGCCTTGATTAAGCCTTAATTGCTTATACATACGTAGCAGATTGGAAAGTAAATGCGCAATTCGCAACTTACCTTAGGTAGACAGCCAATATTTTTTTTTCGGATGTTCACTTACCACAAGTTATCCTGAAGCCCCTGTATGCTACATTAAGAAAGCCAATACGGATCATTATTTAGATCCTCAAGGATATACGACTATGTGAGACTTAAGATTTTAAAAAAGATTAGACAGTGGAAGACGTACCTATTTCGACAGGCCTATACCAATCGTTTATAGTAATTAATATAGTAACGAGTTTGTAAATTCTGTCTTAAGTTTTATCATTTTATTTTATATGCGTACTCTAGACAGCGCTTTTGAACACGAGAATAGCATTCTATAAATGATTATTATAATATTAAATTACTTTGATCATATATTTGTTCTTTCTCTCTATTTGAAGGAGATGTCAACGATTCTTTTGTTGGCAATAACCACGCCCAATTTTCAACAGTAGATAAAGACGACACTGTACTAAACTGTACTATAAGATTTGGCGCTTGGTGGTTTTCAAAAGGTTTGGAGCACTGTGGTCACTCGAACCTCAACGGTAATTACCACCAAACGGACGGTATGAGATGGAGTAAGTGGAATAAACGCCCAAATACGCTCATCATCAAAGCTGAAATGAAGATCAAGCCGGATTGCCCAAGAAAATAATTTATGTAAAATGTATGAGATCGTGTAAAAAAAAAAGATGACAATAAATATGTTTGCAGTGTACTAGTTGATTCTTGTGTAACTCGCTGGATGAGCGAAGTATGTCGAATCGAAGTGCGCAGAGGTTATGGAACCACTCAGCCACACCAATTGAGCCTCGAAACCTCCTTTTGTCTACGAACATATCCTATTGGTTTGTGCATAATATGTTCTTCATTTTTTCTTACTCTTCCAAATCGCAAAGCGTCTCCAAATGGAATTTCCGTAGCCAAAATACCACATACTTGCTATTTTAACGTTACCATACTGCCATACGCACTGAAACTTTTGTATTCTGGCAGTCGGAGGAACAATTCGAATCTTTTTCACCTTGTGCACAGCGGACATATGAAAATTTGACACAAGGAAACCTGGAATCTGTTGTGTAGATTGTTAAATTACAGCATTTAACTATGAGGAGGAAATATGTACTTATACGAAACTATGCTTATCTGTACCGATATAGGTTTTGAACGCTTTTATGAAATTTTTCAAGAAAGGCGGAGGTCTTCTTTAACCAAAACATAACCGGTGAAAGGCAGGCACTACTCAAGAACAGACTTAATGATTCACTGTATTTTAGTCACAACTAGTTTATGATAAGGTATGATAAGCTCTACAGTAAAGGGTTTGAGCCCAGGAGTAACTTATGATAGTTTAGTCTGATCGTCCGAGTGAGTGTAGTCCGAATAAGGACTATTATCGGTAGTGGTGTCTGACGTTAGAAAACCTAAGCGGAAGTCATCACCAGAGTCAAGTGAATAGTTGCTCTTAATAGAATGTTCTAAGACCGGTTTATATATACTGGCATGATTGGTCAGTTTTGCCGTGATTATATTGGATGTAAGACTCAAGTGGCATAAGTCGGTCTCGATTCGACTGTAAAGTTGGGTTATTCTGTCTAACTCATTACGGACGACAATTTACAGGAAACTGACACATACCGACAGATTACTAGACGAGCCATTTTGGAACCCGATATCACACAAAGCCGCAACTATCAGGACTCTTCATACTATTTGCGATGGGCGAAACGTCAGTCACCACTACCGACAACAGTTCTTCTTGGAATTACTCTCAACCGGACGATGAGACTACACTATCACAAACAGTAAGATACTCGTAAACATTTCAGCCGCACGTTGACAAAACTAATTGAAGGGTAACGAACAAAGTAGCCTCCATTTCGCCTGAAAGTATGCTCGTATATTTGTCCTTGGATATTATGTGTTCCCCGAAGCTTTACTCTCGGAAAACTGTTCACATCTCGGAACAGATAATGACTGCCGACAAATACCCATGCATATGTTCGCGCTAAATAAAGGCTATTGTTTATTTAGTGCATCAAAGCGGTGCATTTCTTAATAGAATGTTTTACAATTTTGCAAGTTTTAAGAAAAATAATTTTTCCAAGATTTTTGCTCAAAAAAAGAATTGCACAATCACAATCAGGATAGATACCTAAAGAGTGAAATAACGGTACGATACTTCGCTTCATTGCATAACGAAAAAAGAGTTTTAAAAGGGAAAAATTTCCTGCAATAGAGCACGACATTGACAGGGTTTCAAAAGGAAAAGCTTATGAAGCTAAAGTAATAACTATGATTTCAAATGAAACAAAAATTTGTGGCTCACAGGGACAGGCAATAAAAAGAGGCTATAAGGAATAAACTCCGGGAGGTAGTGGAGCTACTGCTCATAAAAACAAAAATTAACCTGACATCATAAGAGATGACTCTTAACGATTGTGAAGAGTTAGTATCTTTAGACGTTGTTTCGCTCTTCACTAAAATCCCAGTTTATCTTGCCGTTAAGGTTGCGTAGGAGAGACTCAGAGAAGATGCTTCCCTAGGACAAAGAACTTCTTTGCCTGTGGAGGATATTATTCATCTGCTGTCTTTTTGCCTCAAAACCACGGAATTCGCACATAACAGCACCTACTATCAACAAGTTTTTGGTACAGCAATGGGTTCGCCCGTCTCTGCTGTCATTGCCAACATAGTAATGGAAGACGTGGAACAAAGGGCCTTGGCCACTTCACCGGTTAAACCCTCTTTCTGGAAACGGTATGTCCACGATGTTATTTCTGCGGTATCCGGAAATGAAGTGGAGCGCCTCCTATCGCATTTGAATTCAGTAGAGCCGTCGATTCGATTCACCCTTGATTGTGAACAGGATAGACATTTTCCCTTTCTTGATTTAAATGTGTCCAGAGGGGTTCAGGGTAATTTAGAGACAAGTGTCTACCGTAAACCTACCCACACCGTCAAATACCTCGCTTTCGATTCTCACCACCCTATCTGCCATAAAAAGTCTGTAGCCAAAACGTTACTCAGGAGGGCTGACTGTCTACCATCTTCACTCCATTCGAAGGCTGAGGAGAGGAATTATGTTTCTAATGTCCTAAAGGCAAATGGCTATACAAAAACCTTTCTTCGTAACTGACTTCTAAACTGTAACTGACTTCTAAAATTATCATCACTAATCGGCGTTACCACCAGCGCCTTTGTTTGGAGGCTTGGCTTATTAACTCCGCTCACGTTCCTTTAAATCGTGACGATGGCGGCTTGCTTCCTAACGCCTATTTACACCTCGTCAGAAAAAAGGCAGCTAATTAGCGATCATGGAAAAGGACCTCTTGTTGCAGCGTTTAGATCACCCCTGATGAAGGCACTAGACAGGAGTGTCGAAACGTTGGGTCCATGAATTGTAACTTCTTCAGCTACATTCATTAAATCTGTTAACCAGAGTAGCATCAAACCATGTCTGATTGTCCACCTGGTTGCCGTGTGAACTTAAATAAAAATTACCCTTTTATGAGTTCAATTATACACAAAGTCAGAGGGCTAGATCTTAATTCCTTTTTGGCGAAATCAGTATTTATTTGCTTCCTTGTATCTCTCAACAAAACGGGTAAGATCTTTCTTTAACAATGTAGTTTGTAAATTCTACAAGACGAAAGATACTATGATTATATGATTGTGACTAAATCCTAAGATTCTAAGCGCTGTTGCTTATGAAATTGTTAAAGTGTAGCAAACTGAAAGTGACACAACTGAAGTTAGTTTTAGATAGTAGGACGCATTTCCCTACATTGTGAACTAAAATGTTGCTCTGGCTATAAACATAAGCTTTCTACATAAGTATGCTTTGGCTCTAGTTCGCTTCAAATCTTCCACTTATTTTATCCTCGGTGATGTTAATATATATCCGCTGAAATTGATGAATCAAAGAGAAGAAGATATTTCAGGTTAGATGCACGAGTAAAGCTTGAAATGAAAAAAAAATTATAATCATATACAAACAGCAGATAGTAAAGAAAATAGTAACAAGGCGGTAGATGAAAAAGAGATATAAAAAAACTCATGAGATACCGCTAATTAGGCAAGCAGTGATACACCGTTTGAACCATTATAATCTGACCAACCTTTCATCTGAGTAATGCTTCTACTTATGTTGTTCGTCTTCCTTTTACGAGCATATTTGGCCATAAATATATTTATAGCCGTTTGTACTATGGAGAGTGTTTCAATATTTGTCACTGCTTCATTGATCTCGTATGACTGCTCTGTATTAATGCAAGTCTACTCATTTGAACACTTAAAGATTTTATTATGTAATCTTATCGAATCGAATCAACATAATGTGGCTAAATGTAATTTAGACAAAGTGAAATTGTGAGCCAATGTGGTCAGTGGTCTCCTCCTCTAGCGTGCGCGATTGTGGAGTGACCGCAAGGGCCTTTTGTTATTTTGGGACTTATGTTGCATCTCACGCTGGCATTTTTTGGGCTGATCTTTGTGGATCTGTCTCGTAAGTGAATCTTTGCGGATTCTGGCTCCCAGCCCGTCCCTCCCCTTCTGTGCAGGTGAGTATTTCCACTGAATTCTTTCAGTTGGCGGCTGCATGCAGGGGTGGTTCCCGTTCGCAGGTTTGCCAAGGATACCTCCTTGCTATGCCTGATGCGTTTAGGCTCCCGTCCAACTTTTAAAGCATCAGTTCCCAAACTCATCTATTAGTGATGAGTTTAATTACTTAAATGATAAAAATAGGAAAGAATGGAAGGAAGGGCTAAGGAATTGCTTAAATTCAATTTCACTCGCCTTTACTTCTCGCAAGAAGTATTCCAGCTGATCTACGATGTCAGCAAACGAAGGTCTCATCGTTCCAACAAGATCTCATCAGCGTATATCTACAAATACGTTGCAGTATTCATTACTTTTTTGCACCTATTTATTCATTCAATTCAAACAATCTTAATACAGCCAAACTGCAAAGCATCGAACAGTGACATGTAAACTAGATGGAGTTCCAAATCTAAGAAGACACAAACCCTTTATTAATTCCTCTCCCGGGTGAAATGGTTTAATTACTTGAATAATGTCAAAATTGTTAAATGATAGAATAAATGTAAACACATAAATACATATACTCGAAAATGATCGAGAAGATTACAGTTCTTCCGAGCATTGACGAGGACGTGACATCCGGTAGCCCGTAGAAAGCCGACTTACCAAGGCAAGTGGCGTTGGAATGCCAGGGTATGATGAGTCACCTGTTAAGCAAAATAACTAATAAGAGACTTTGCCTAACAACAGTAACTTGACCTTAATTGATTATGTGGTTTTAAGTTGTCTCTCCCTCTGACACATCTTTTGACATATAGCCAGTGAGCTCAAAATTGCAAATAAAACCTGATAATATTATTGTTGTTCCTAGAATATTTCAACTTATGAAAATAATCCTTTTGATCCATCGTGATTGACTTATGGAATGGCATACTATTGAATTAATTTTCAGAAAATTGCCTAATTTTCCCCCCCTTCAAAAGCCTCTCCCAGGCTATAAAACAAAGTATTTTGGAATTCTGGAACCAATGTGAAATTGTACTTGCTGACGCTTCACTGACATGGGAACGAATTTGTCTGAAATCAATATTCTGATTACAAGTTGAAGACGTTCGCGTGGCATTATGAAAGTTTCGGATTATTTAAGCGTTTCGCGGGAAAATTAAGTCATTCAAGGTTGGTCAGTCTTGACCACTTTCTTTTTTGTATTTGTTGTAATTTTGGTATATGAAATCCCTGTACAACATCGTTGAAGTCATTAATTAGTAGTGAAACCAGGCTAGTTTACCCTTTCCTGAGGGTACTGTGCTGCTGCATTAGATGAGGAATACGTTTTCACGCATTTTTGGCCACATCTAAAAAGTGGCTATTTAGCGGTTTTCATTTTCTAGAACCTTTAGTTTCAGGGTGCACATGTTAAGAAAATAGAGAAAGAGGTTTTTCGTCTTATCACGAGCATCGGACAAAGAAAAAGACCCCCCAGGTCTGAGGTTCGAATCCTCATGGGGATCAGAACTTTTTACCTAGCTTAAAACTTGCCATCGTTCCCATTCGATTTGAAAATTTACAGCTGAAAAAAAAAACAACAATAACATCCAACAATTATAGTTGAAAGTGCCTGAGAGTCATTAACTATCATGCTTTGGCACCGATAATAAACACATATTTTTTGCGTAGATTAGCAAGAATGTTATTTGGATAGTCGAAATAAGTCTCACCTCCTTGAACCCATGTTCCAATTAGGTTGACAATGCTCGGATGTCGTCCAGCCTGTTTCAACGTTCTTAACTCATTCAGCAAAGCGGCTTTCGCAAGTGTGCATGTATTACCTAAAATAAAAAAATGAACAAAGGTGATAATTATTTATAAGTTAGTTACGTTGTGTTGTACGTAGAATGCAAAGAAAACGAAGAATACTGCGAATGCCCTGCCAGTCTAATCACCTTTCTACAAATATTACGTTGAAGAATTCAGATTGCAATGGGGTAAGATACAATAGTCCCAAAAATACGTATAATCGAATTTTATTGGCTGATCCGCCCACACTGCCGAGAAAACAATAACTGAGAAAAGATTTAAGCCAATAGAATAAGACCCTTATGCATACCTTTCAACTTCTTAACTGCAACATCAGTAATGCTACCATTCCTTCCACCATAGCGACCTTTATAAACGATTCCATATTCTCCTTCACCTAGTACCTCATCGAGTACTTCGAGAGTACCTCGGTCTTTTTCGCTCTCCTCTATCTCAGTGAGGAGAGATGTTTGTATTTCGTCGCTATCTTTGTCACTATCCATCCCACTGTCTTGATACGAAATAATGTTGACATCACAGTGACCACAGCCATCTTCGGCACCTTGGTGACCATTTCGTGAGTTAAACAACTCTTCTGCATGGCCTTTTTGATCAGAGATGGAATTTAGGAAATGTTTATTTCCGACATCTAGTGGAGTCGGAGTCCTTCTTTCCTCGGACGATACTCTCGGTATCGAGTCAACTCTCCAGTCGTCATGCGTATGCTTTTTACTGTTTAGCTGCACATTGTTATTCTTATTTTCACCAACTAACAACGAAGAGATACCATTTACCTCTAAAAGCTCCCTTTCTTCCGTATCAGCATTCATATCTTTCAGTATCACCTCAGCCAAATCTTTGTTGTCTATGCAGGCCACATAGATCTCTTCCGCACCTTCATGGCCCTAATATTGATACAGACAGAAGTGCAACATGTTCAATTGAGAGCAGTTTTAAGGTGTTAGAAATCGTTACAAATCCCCTGGCGATCGAAATGCCCAATTGTTCAAAACAAAAAGGATAATTTATTCTCCACTTTGAGTATTCTTGCGAATTTTATTTAACAGCGATTATAGTTGGGAAACAGTTTTGTGGGCGTTTGATCAAGTTAACTTTTAGTCGCTATGAAGTTCGATTGCACTCAATAAGATTTACCTCATGATTTCTTCTTGCACGTCGATACAAAAACGTCATAATGCATCCGCTCATGAATGCAAGTATTGCGCCACCACACACACCAAGTGCAGTAACCAGGGGAACAGAACGTTGTTGTTCCTTTATAGGCGGGGCTGTAGCTGAAGAAGCATGTTGAAATAAAAAGAACAATGAAAAGACAGTGAGATTGAACACTGTATGGAAATATTAAGTGCATTATATGGTGTTGCTGGTCGTTTCGTCTCATAGCCTGAAAAACTGAAACCTGATTATCTGCCGGCTTGGATTTGCATAAAGCGAGGAAATATTAAATTTCAACTTTCATTTGATTGCTCAGTCGGCAAAAATGATGTTTTTCTTCAATTTAGATAGAGTAAAATCCATACTGAGTTCTGCTACATGATTGACCCTCAAGGAAAATTAATGCAAAGCGTAGTATCAACATACAACCTCATCTAACTTTTTATGAACAGGAAAGTGAGATTTGGAAGCTATTTCCTCAGCGCTGCTCTTTGTGATACATATGTCCAGTATTCAAGTGAACTGTTCTAAAAAACTTTCTGTTAGTGTCTTTTGAAAGCATTTCTTTCAAGTACTTTCATCGCCCTCTCGGAAGAAATGGTCGTTTCATGACAAAATTTAATGCCAAGATAAGAAACATTAAGCATGTGTCTCACCTAAATCCTTTGTGGACAAGAATGCCGTCTTTGATGCTATTTCTCCCGCGCTGTTATTTGCAAAGCAGTAATATTTTCCATTATCTTCCCTCTTTATACCCTTTATTACCAGCCGGCTATGGATTTGCTCGTCGTCGAGGAAAATCTCAGCTACTCTATTCCGGTTGTAATATTGTACAGCAAGTGCGTCATCGTTCTTTATCCATGTGATAGACGGCATGGGATAACCTTTGGCGGCGCAGTCAAAGGTTGCGTTGAAACCAGCGTCAACAGTTTGGTTCTTAGGATCCTCAACAATCTCTGGTGCCAGGGAAGTACACCGGCAATTTCAGATGACGATGGATATTTTTTTTGAAGAAAGAAAGCAAAATTTGAGAAGCCGTCAGTGAGTAAAGAGCAAGTAACGCAGGGAAGGTAGGTAATAAAGGAAAACGCTAAAGGGATAAAGAGAGCCTCGTCACGATAAAGACATCTTGAAATAGTAAGACCACGCCTTATAGAAGTTCTATCATGTCCTATCGATTTTGCTCATGCTTCTGTCTTTTTTCTATCCATGTTACTTATCCACTAGAGCACCCTGACTTCTCTTAGATATGGTAGTTAGTCCATGGAAGATAAATACCAATACGCAGCAAATTTTCAGTACGCACAATTCAGTGCACAAACCACTCGTCATAGAGAAACATAGAGCATTTGTCTCACCTAGATCCTTTGTGGACAAGAATGCCGGCTTTGATGCTTTTTCTCCCGCGCTGTTATTTGCAAAACAGTAGTATTTTCCATTATCTTCCCTCTTTATACCCTTTATTACCAGCTGGCTGTGAATTTGCTCGTCGTCGAGGAAAATCTCAGCTACTCTATTCCGGTTGTAATATTGTACAGCAAGTGCGTCATCGTTCTTTATCCATGTGATAGACGGCATGGGATGACCTTTAGCGGCGCAGTCAAAGGTTGCGTTGAAACCAGCGTCAACAGTTTGGTTCTTAGGATCCTCAACAATCTCTGGCGCCAGGGAAGCTTACACCGGCAATTTCAGATGACGATGGATATTTTTTTTGAAGAAAGCAAAATTTGAGAAGCCGTCAGTGAGTAAAGATCAAGTAAAGCGGGGAAGGTAGGTAATTAAGGAAACGCTAAAGCGATAAAGCGAGCTTCGTCACGGTAATGATATCTTGAAATAGTAAGCCCAGGCCTTATAGAAGTTCTATCATGTCCAATCAATTTTGCTCATGCTTCTGTCTTTTTTCTATCCATGTTACTCATCCACTAGAGCACCCTGACTTCTCTTGGATATGGTAGTTAGTCCATGGAAGATAAATACCAATACGCAGCAAATTTTTAGTACGCACAATTCAGTGCACAAACCACTTGTCACCACGTTTTCCACTTTACCTTAGTATTATTTTTAACATGTAATATTTTCAAGAAAGCTGATTTAGATGGCGGGGTTGTGAGAAAGTGAAAAAAAAAAATCCCAGGAAGGTAGGTACCATTTGGTAAAACGTTGCATTATTGTCAGTTAAATTGCTATTGTAAAGACGATATGCGATTTGTTTCGTAAGGTGAGAGCGAATTAGAGTAATAAACAGATGAAAGCAGGAAATGAGATAACTCGTGGTTTCCGCGAGCAATAAATGACAACATCAATAGGGATAGTGGAATAGAAATTCCAGAAGCGTGGATGCCCACCATCAAAAAACACAACAACAGGAGAGCCGTGCGACAGCGGACCGCCGATGAAGCAAATCACTAGGTGAACAGCAAGGATCGAAATGCACCAATCAGAGCTTTTGAATAACAATTAATCACAGCAGAGCATCATACTTTATAAGATCACGCATGATCAGTCGACCTCATCGCCTGAAGAAAATTAGCAGTATGCAGTCGAAACGTCGAGATCTACATCACACGTGACTACATCGCGAGACAAACGAAAAACTAAGCTTTTATAGTTTTAATGCTGTTTCGAAAATAAAAAATTTTTCCTCTTCTAGTTATCACTGATTTGCCAAACTTTAATTGTAGCCAGGCAGTATGATTAAAGACTGGCAGATTAGAATGAGCTTTATGCTGGCACCGCATTTGCCAATTTACTTTATTATGAAATTTCTACGCAAATGTGTGCTCACAAACAATACCCTATTATACGATTTAACTCATGTCATCAATTACTTTATTGCTTCTCGAGGTGATTACTTTATATGTTTTGCCTACCTTGAAGCTCAATTTCGACAACTTTTTGCCTGCAGTATCCCTCATAATCATTCTGAGCCTCACAAGTGTAGTTTCCAAACTGTTCCATAGTCAACCTCTTGAGTATTAATGTGCAGCGTAGCTTTTTGACTTTTGATGTACCCCGCAAGCATTTGGCTCCAACTGATCTACCCTGAGGATCATACCACTGAATATACTTGGTCCATCTCCTTGGATAAAGTTGGTCTACATACCTTGGCCACGCTATGCAAGTCAAGTTAATATCTGCACCTACTGTTAATGTGCGGTTTGGCGGACTTGAGAAGATATCCATTTCAGGTATCACTAGACGGAAAAGTTTAAGAAAATTAAAAGCGTGGTCCTCGAGGTAACCTAAATCAATCATAACGATGACTCAATCAGTAACTTCATTACAAAGACTTGATTTGTGGATCAAGTATGTATCTTTAGATTTGTAAACAAATATGCAGTTGCTACTAACCACTTTTACTATTGCATCTGTTGCTCATTTCCTCGGATGAAAGGCTGCTTATAGTACTGGTAACAAGTAACAGCATGAAGAAGTTGCCAGCGTTTCCAAGCCAATGTGTGTTTAGCATTCTGTTCATTGGATGTTCGTCCACTTCCTCGTACAAAAGTTACATAAATGTAAAATCGTTTGTTTGCTATGGCACAAGGCAAAACGTCTTTTTTTAAAACCAAAGCGGTCAGTAGATGGAAGCCTTTCTTTTCATCAACAGATTAATTGTCAAGTTATTACCAAACTTCCATTGGGGAAATGAGCCGAAGTGCAAAATGATAGTCGAGGGAGAGAGTTAAACCTGCTTTTAAGGATGTGGCTTTATCATTATTACTATTATCAGACTTGTTATCATTATTTTCATTATCATCATCATAATGATAGCTATCATCATCATTATTTTTAAAAATTGAACCGTAACCAGGATATGACATAGTGAAAAAGGTAAGAAACGTTCTCTGGTTAAAAAGGTTTTATAATATGAGCTTTCGGCTATTATACTATAGCCTTTAACGAATGTAAAAGATATGAGCGCGTGAATGGAAATATATACAGGGGAGGGTGTGAAAAAATTAAAAACTAAAAAGGAGTCTGTGCGGCCTCGACCCTTCTATTCCGTGCAGCCAACCTTCCGAGCACCATTGAAGGTAAAAGACGCGAGACTGGCCACGTTACCGAAGCCTTAAAAGCTAATGGCTACCCATCAATAGTTATTTCCAACATTTTAAAAAAGAAGTCAGCTCCGACAACTCCTCCACCAGAAGAGTTAGTGTCCATGATCTTCAAATGGGCCGATCCATCAGATACATCTCTGGGTTTCGCTTGTCTCCCCTACATCAGCGGCCTGACTGAGCCCCTTACCAGATTACTTCGTAAAAATGACATTCGTGTGGTTAGCAAACCAGCTAAAACCCTGCAACAAGAATTTCCGTCACCTAAGTTCAGGCAGCCCTTAGATCTACAATGCAATGTTGTCTACAAAATTCCGTGCTCTGACTGCTGTTGGAGTTATGTAGGAGAAACTGGCAGATGCTTTAAAACCCGAAGAAAGGAACATCAACGAAATCTTAAAAACTATACGAGTGGCTCGAACATTGCCAACCATGCGTGGGAAAACAATCACGCGATTGACTTTGAGGACGCTACCGTGATAGACAAAGGCAATTACCGCGTTCGAAAAACACTAGAATCTTGGCATACCGCAAAAACTGTCGGCGCAGACAATAACTTTAAACCGTTACCAAGACAATATTCTATCTTATTGTAATTTGATTTTGTTCTATTGTCCATTTTTTAGCTTTTCACACTTCTATTGTAGTTTTTAGTTTTTAATTTTTTCACACCCTCCCCTGTATATATTTCCATTCACGCGCTCATATTTTTTACATTCGTGAAAGGCTATAGTATAATAGCCGAAAACTCATATTTTAAAACCTTTTTAACCAGAGAACGTTTCTTACCTTTTTCACTATCATTATTTTTATTATTATTATTATTATTATAATTATTATTATCATTATTATTATTGTATGCGTTTTGGCATGAGTCAATTGTAATGAGGCCGTGATAGCAGTGGCTATTTCTATTAACCGAGCGAAAATGATCTCATTATTTTCTCTTACTGGTCCAAAAAAACTTAAAAAGAATAGAAGCATAAGACCTCATTTCAGAAAATCTATGCTTCGTGACCAAGAAAATGCAATGAACAAAAATTACAACCAGATGCCTTATAACTTATCTCGTGCAAAATGTCATATCTTGCTACCTACGCAAACGATGCTCACGAAACCTGACCAAAATGTAAATTGAAGGTCTGAATAAAGCCTACTGAAAACAGCAGATAGGAGTTCGTCATGGAAAAACTGAAGGGAAAAACGTTCAAGAAATAAGAAAATCTCATTCACTTACCTTGTTATATTTTTATAATTGTTATTGAGTTTTTAAATTTTATATTTTTGACACATGTCATTTCCCACGGGATAATTTAAGTGAGTCTTGCAAAAGCTGAAAATGTTCTTCATTTGAAGAAATGTCAAGTTTCCCACTGATCACTCAAATTGCTGAATCTCGATGAGTTTTGGCACTTAGAGACAGCTTTGGTGAGCTCTCGCGAGAATAAAGTATTCTAAAATATAAAAATAAATAAATATTAAAAGTCGTGATAAGAAAAAGGTCGTTCAACCCACCTCAAGTCTTTTGCTTGCCACAGCAGACAAGACAAAATGTGAATATATTCAACTTTCTAAGGTTGGAATAAACATAAAGGAAACAGGTGTTTTTACCAACATATGTCACAACGTAGATCTTTTTCGATCCAATAGTATACCTTGCAGCTATATTTCAACCTGTTTGACACTGCATGAGGTCACACTTAGAGACCATTTAAGCTTCCATTGATGTCCATTAAACATGGAAGAGTGTGTTAAAATGGTTCTCAAGGTTTGGCAGCTACTGTAATAGACATATCTCCATAATTGCTACCCAAGTTAAAAATTTATGACCGACAAAAAAAACATATAAATGAAAAAACTTATCGTGCTTCATAAGGCATTTAAACTAGCCAGACTTATGAATAATTTTGAGACACCGAATGCAACTTTTTATCTCCATAAGTTCAAAAATTTTTAGATGAAAAAATAATCATGATCAAATAAAAATATAGAATGGTGCTTTTTGCAGATTTTACAGAGGAGCCAAGCTGTTTTGGCGGGAACTTTGCACGTCGATCATTATCACCCAGCAGTTAGTTTTCAACATTCGGGGTTTCCACTTGGCTGATATGCACTTAAAGCAGATAAAATGATAAAGGGTTATGAGGGTTATTTTCCCAACCAAGCTTTTTTTCCGTCGGTTTTAATGCCTTACAGAGAAAAAAAAACTTCAATACTCATTTATTGGACGAGTTGACGAGAACGAACACGGATTTCAAAATGGCGGCTGTTTAACGCTTGCCTCATATTTAATCAAGGAATCGATCTCAGTAAGCATGGAGTTCAAAGAAACTCTCCATAAAACTGGTGACAAATTTTCTGTCTTGATAAAGAAGATAATTAAAATAAACTCCTGGTCTTTTGGATTGGGATTGGCTGCTTCAATGCTAAAAACGCTATAACTGAATTAACATCTTCACGCCGAAAGCGATTGTAATGTTGACATCGTGAAATGAAAGCGATCTTTGCACTAATGAACTCTACTTAAGCAGTAGTGAAAATAAGGCCTAAAAATTTTTATGAATTTGAACCCATGACCTCTGCGATACCGATGCAATGCTCTACCAACTGAGCTAACATGCAAACTGGGAGCTTGTCGTTAATTTGGTTCCGAACAAACCCATGAAGTGATGAATAAATGACTGTTATTACCCAGCTGAGAGGTCCGTATTGGGAAAAACTGTGCCTCAAGAAAGAGGGCACATTTTTTCGCAATACGGACCGACCTAGACTGGTGAATAGCTCTAAACTGAACAATTTTGAGTAAGCAAATGGTGGTAGAAAGAGGGGTAATAGAAACTAAAGAGAGAAGCTTCACTGAAAAATTTTTATTTATGTAGCAGATAAAGGTAATTCAGAAGGCTTCCAAAAAAACTTTGAAACATTTCCTTTTTAACAAGCATCTGTCACAATCTGACACATGTCAATTAGAGAGCGCGTAAAAATGGCAACACGTAAGTAATACTAATCAAGAAGAAACTAGCGTTAGTGAAGTAGAAGCTCATTTACATAATGGATCGAGAGAGACATGAAATATTCAAAGAAATATTACTACTATTTAGCGGAGAGACTTCAACTTATTCAAAAGAAAATGATCGCAGTAGGTTAATACGATATAACGCTCTCAATATTTGTCACTCTGTCCGACAAGGTAAACTAATCTCCGTTTTGTTCCATCAGCGCCTAACATATAAGAGAATAAATTATTGACTGAGCCATTGGCTGAATCAGTACACAACGTTATGTGGATTAAATACCTGTATGCGAATAAGCGATAACAATGTAATGTAGCCGATAAAAATTCATGGTAGACAACAGGAAGATGTGTAATTCAAATTAAGTCTAAGCTGAGTATTAAAGGCTAGGAAATTTGTTGGAAAATTTCGTTTGGTGCATACCACATTCGACAGTTTGAATGTTTTTGGCATTTCGCATTGCTGGATAGAACTGGCTGTGAATTGCTCCTTACATGCCGCTAGGCTTAGAGACAAAGACCGACACAGTCATATGAATAATATGTGAATGATATGAAAAATTACTCCTCTCTTTAAAGCAGAGATTTAATAACGATAGGGAAATCATGAACGAAAGGATGTGTGTTTTAAGTTAGTTTGGCAAGTTAGTAAGGGCTACGATTTTCATTCATTATGGCACTTAGATAACTTTTCGATATTCCGGTAGCTACAATGAAGCAACCTTCATTCTGACCCTCAGCTTTGACTTCATCGTGCAGAATGAAGGCCTCAGCAGGAGCATGGCTTTCAAACGACGCAAGAGATAAATAATAGAAAACAGATCCATTCCCAGCCACTATTCAGACCAAAAGTGTACTTTCAATATTCTTAAATATCAATCTGCTAATTGCTTAATAAAAAAATCTTTTCTTTCAAGTCGAGGACGAGAGAATTTTTCAGTCACTGAAATCAGTGACGTTAATAGTGGGCGCGTGGAGCGGTACAACAAGAAAAAAAATACTCGCAGTTATTTCAATGACACACACAACAGGTTGTGTCAAAATGGTTTACATCAGCGTTTTCACCAGTCCATAATGACCTCAAGTTATCTATAGTTAGGCCGCAGCCCGATTTTTGCTGCAGTTTGCTTTTCTTATTGTAATGAGTCAAACATCTGCTTAGTAGGAAACGGTGCTGATGGCACTCCAGTCAGTTCCTGGCCCAAAAAGCATTATGATAGCGTCTACAACAGCCTCTCTTTAGGCACGGCGAACAAGAAGATCGAAACAATTCATCAGAAAATGAAGAAACAGCTTCCATACGTTCAAAATGACATCAGCATCATCAAAGAAAGAAACAACGCTTTATCGCGAGGTATAGTTACACAATCGATTATCATTTTTTTCCTTTCCATTTGTTTAGAAATGCTGCTTAGATAATAATGGATAGCCTATGGATTTTAACCTTTTTTGATCATGACTTACCGTTTATATTTCCAATGAATTCGCAGAAACTCTCCTCCGAGAAATGCAAAAGAAACGTCCAGAAATCCAAAACGAAATTGCTGCTATCAAAGAAACAAGACGCTTGCTGAAACTCAAGACAACTCTACTAAAATTATTCTTTTTCATAATTCCAAAAAGTTTTCTTTTGTTTTTCCGTTAATTGCAAGATCAAGATACTTGTCATGTTACCTGCAAAGGTTTAAGTTGGTTCGCGGACAGGCTCTTGCAGAAATCTGTCAATTTAGATAGGGTTGCTTTCGCTTAAATCTTATGATGAATTTACCTTTTCTTCCAGCAGTTAAGAAGAACTGAGCTAAGCTTCAAAAATCTGGTAAAACAAGCAGCGGTGTTTATACAATCGTCCCTGATAGTTCAGGTGCTTTTAACGTCTTTGTGACCAAACAACAGCCGGTCCGGTTGGGGGGGGGGGGGGGGGGTGCTGGACAGTGTTTCAGAAGAGACTGGAAGGCTCGGTTGCTTTCCACCGTAGCTGGACTGATAACAAGAATGGGTTTGGTAACCTTTGGTTATTTTGCTGGGACTGGACAGGATACACCGTCTGACAACAATGAAAAACAAGCTCCGTGAGGATCTTATGGCCCTCAAGTGAAACACTGCGTTTGTACTTTCCAACGCACTTTCTACACTAACCTAGTCTGTAGAACGATATACAGCAAAACGGCAATTCATGGAGAATATTGAATTATGGCCCGAGTGTAACACCATAACGCCACTCTATTAAATCAGATACTAGTAACGTCTACAAAAGGAAAAACTGAAAATGTAAACTGGAGAAAGCCGTGCCAGGAGGCCAGAAAAAACCTATCCTAAAAAAACCCTGTGGGAAAAACGGATAGGAAATCTGGGGCGGGCCAGGCACGACTTAGTCCTCCGCCGAGACTACTAATTCAATAATTTATCGTAAGAAAACGAAATCCGAAACTAAAGAGCAATAGATCGAGCAACTTTTAAGCGATCATTAACACTGTGCTTAATGTATCTGTTCTTTGAAATGGCGCATTTCCAGTCGGCGTGCATGTCCAGAAGATCAGCAGAAATACTCCTACACGCAGGATTTGAAGCGGCGCCAGATTTGATACTATGCGTGCCGTAACTAGCAATGTCATCTTAAGGCCATCGCAACTAGTATGCAGAGTCCTGATAGTTGTGGATTTGTGTGATATCGAATTGTAAGATGACTCGTCCAGTAATCTGTCGGTATGTGTCGGTTTCCTGTAAATTGTTGTCCGTAATGATTTGTCGTCACGGTTTATCAGGCAGTTTAGGAAAGGTAGTTTATCATTTTCTGCGACTTCTCTGGTAAACTGTATGTAATTGTTTTGTCCATTAAGGTGGTGGTGGAATGTGTTGATTTCGCCTTGTCGCACGGCGGTAAATGTATCGTCAACGTAGCGTAGTCAAAGCGGTATCGTTTGTCGGCAAGTCGAAAGGGCGCGTTTCCCTTCTGCATCACATGTACAACTACCGTGTAACTGTTTTTAGTCTTCACCGTTGTACTGAAATTAACTTGAAGTACCCTAAGGTTCAGTAAGGCCATTATGTTCTTTGCCAGTAGTGGTAGAATGGTATATGATGGGATAACTGGGGTAAAGTCCCAGATGCACCCATCACCAAAGTTGAAATGAAGATCAAGCCGGATTGCCCAGGAGAATAATTTATGTAAAATGTACGAGACTGTATAAAAAAGGTGACAATAGAATGTATTTGCAGTTTGTTAGTTGATTCTTGCGTAACTCACTGGATGATCGAGCGAAGTATGTCGAATCAAAGTGCGCAGAGGTTATGGAACCACTCAGCCACACCAACTGAGCCGTAGAACCTCCTCTTGTCCACATACATCATATTGAGTCGCGCATGTTGTATCCTTTATTTTTCATAGTTTTTCGAACGTGACTGGTTATCACCAGCCCAATTTAAGCACTAATAGGACAGTGTAAGAGTCATGCTTGTAATTGGACAGTGTTGTTGTTGTTTTTTTTGTTTGTTTGTTTTTTTTTCTTTATGAAAACGTATAAACCATGTCTAGTTTCTATCTCAAAATTTGTCAAATTAGGACCCCGTGTCGTCCAATTTCGTCTGTTATTATACTGGTGATTGACAATCGGGCTACCGCTTTGCGGTCGTCCGATTTTGTTTTTCGCTTGTATAATTACAGACCGAATTGGACTGCGCTCGGTTCTATTACTATTATAAATTTATCTCTGACATCTTTTGCTTCACGAATTTAAAGTTTTTAGGCATAGGAGAACGTACTGCCCTTGCAGCGTTTTATAGGTAAACGCAGTAACTGAGAAAAATGACTGAGCCGGTGAAAGAATTGCTCCACAACGAAATAGCCATTTGTGTATTTTTGAAAAGACTACGAAGATATGAACACGAATTTTGATTGACTACCGTTAGGCATACTAAATCTCTTCCCTATATGTTATCTTTCGATCGAAATCTAAGTAGACTTTCAAATTTAAGTATCTAGCAAATCAAACATCAAAAGAAAAAAGTTTGATGATAAAAGAAATCCGACTGGTTCTCACGAAATCGTAACCAGCTTGTTTTGGTTTTGTTGTTGCTGTCTTTTTGCTAATTTCATAAGCTGACAAGTTTTTCGGATTGTTGCTTCCTGCACTAACTATGACGTGCAATTCAAAAAATGATAGGGGAATTACAAGAACTGAAAAAAAAATTCGAAATTTTACCTAACAGTTCAGAGGTTTCTGTTTCAAGATATTCTCAGTTTATAGCCTAAAAAGGCAACTTCAGTTAATTTGCTCCAAACAAATCCGCATTATGTAGACACCGTTCAGTCAAATTGTTTGCATTTGTAGAGGATATTTCCTTGTGATTTCGTGAAAATGGCCTAATCACGAGAAACCGACGTACGAAGATCAGGTCAGAAATAGTAATTATTTATCTTGTATACGTTATGGTCGCATCTCAACCTTAATTACTTTTCCTCTACAAAAAAAAACCGAACTGTATTTTAAGTAAGCACCTAGATTGAAATATGCATCCTTCGATATTTGAAAGTTGATTTTTATCCCGTACTTTTGAGGTAAATGGGTCCCAGAGTCATCAAAGCTTCATATATATGATCGCTGTTTTTTACGATTCCTGACTTATTTCCTTGAAATTTAGAGATTCTCAAGTATTGAAAGTTTCAAGGATTTATTATTGCAAGTTCAGCGCTTAACTAGTTTTCGTCCGGTTTCCTTCGTCTCTGCTCTGCTTTTTGTTGCGAAGCAATCATGTCAGTTCCTGTTGATGTCCAGTACAGGCACGTTCAGTCGTCCTGTTGGTACGCAAAAGAGAACTTTATGTTACGCAACAAAGAATAGAGACGAAGTGAGGACAACTTGGTAACGAATATCTCTTCTCGTCCCTTAGACAAGACTGAAATCATTTTTCCAAGTACCTGACGACAATACTACAACCACTGACCCACAAGTCCAGACGTAAACTGTAATCCACAGACGACTTAATTAACGCCAACAAGACTGTACAGATACCTGATGACTACAAACCAGTATCATTTGATGTGAAATCGCTTTTCACAAGTGTTCCACTTCAACTGGCACTAGACTGCAATCCCACGATCTACCGACCCTCTACCGCTCCCGACAGAGGACATTATGGACTTACTGAACCTTTGGCTAACGTCAATTTGTTTTCAGTACAACAGTATACACCACAAACAAGTTACATAGTATAGCTATGGGGTCTCCAGTTTCAGTTGTTGTAGCAGAAGATGTGATGCAGAACATCAAGTAACGCGCCCCTCCGACTTGCTGAAAAAAGATATCGCTTTGGCTACCCTACGTTGAGGATACTTTCACCGCCGTATGACATGACGAAATCGACACATTCCATCAGCCTCTTAAAGGACAAAACACTGACATACAGTTTACCCGAGAAGTCGAAGAAGATGGTAAACTCCCTTTCCTAGACAGCGAAGTGTTAAGCTGAGACGACAACTCATTACGGACGACAATTTACAGGAAACTGACACATACCGACAGATTACTAGACGAGCCATTCTAGAATCCGATATCACATAAAGTCGCAACTATCAGAACTCTTCATACTAGTTGCGATGGGCGAAACGTCAGTCACCACTACCGACAACAGTACTTCTTAGGATTACTCTCAACCGGACGATGAGACTACACTATCACAAACAGTAAGATACTCGTAAACATTTCAGCCGCACGTTATCAAAACTAATTGAAGGGTAATGAATACACTAGCCTCCATTTCGCCTGAAAGTATGCTCGTATATTTGTCCTTGGATATTATGTGTTCCCCGAAGCTCACGGTATCCTTGAGCTTTACTCTCGGAAAACTGTTCACATCTGGGAACAGGTAATGACTGCAATAGAGCATGATATTGACAGTGTTTCAAAAGGAAAAGCTCATAAAGCTCAAGTAATAAATATAATTTCAAATGAAATAAACATTTGTGGCTCAGAGGGACAGGCAATAAACTCCGTGAGGTAGTGGAGCTATTGCTCATAAAAACAAAAATTAACCTGACAACATAAGAGATAAGACTCTTAACGCTTGTGAAGAATTGGTATCTTTCGACGTTGTTTCGCTCTTTTCTAAAATCCCAGTGCATCTTGCCGTTAAGGTTGCGGAGGAGAGACTCCCTGGGACAAAGAACTTCTTTGCTTGTGGAGGATATTATTCATCTACTGTCTTTTTGCCTCAAAACCGCGCAACTCGCATATAACGGCACCTACCATCAACAAGTTTCTGGTACAGCTATGGGTTCGCCCGTCTCTGATGTCATTACCAACATAGTAATGGAAGACGTGGAACAAAGGGCCTTGGCCACTTCACCGGTTAAACCTGTTTTCTGGAAACGATATGTCGATTATGTCGATGATGTTATTTCCGCGGTATCTGAAAATGAAGCGGAGCGCCTCCTATCGCACTTTAATTAAGTAGAGTCGTCGATCCGCTTCACCCTTGAGCGTGAACAGGATAGACATTTGCCCTTTCTTGATTTAAGTGTGTCCAGAGGGGTTTAGGGTAATATGGAGACAAGTGTCTACTGTAAACCTACCCACACCGACAAATACCTCGCTTTCGATTCTCACCACCCTATTTGCCATAAAAAGTCTGTAGCCAAAACTTTACTCAGGAGGGCTAACTGTCTACCATCTTCATTCGATTCGAAGGCTGAGGAGAGGTAATATGTTTCCAATGTCCTAAAGGCAAATGGCTATTCAAAAACCTTTCTCCCCAACTGCCAAAAACAAGTTACAACTAGTAACTCTCTTGATGAAAGGGAACCAGCGACTGGTTTTGCTGTTATTCCTTACATTCAGGGTGTTACGGAACCCATCAAGAGAATTTTGAATAGCCACAACGTTAAAGTGGCTCAAAAGCCTTTTCAGACTTTGGGGCATATTTTCGCCGAATCTAAGGATCCTGTCACGAAAGAACAACGAACCGACGCCATTTATTCTATTCCTTGCAATGACTGTGACAACGAATACATCGGACAGACCAAACGTCAGTTTGGTACACGTTTGAAAGAGCATCGAAAAGCGGTTTTCTTTTGCGAATGGGAAAATCCAGCTTTATCGGAGCACACATGCCTAACCAACCATACAATTGTGTGGGATAATTCTAAAATTATCACCACTAGTCGGCGTTACTACCAGCGCCTTTGTTTGGAAGCTTGGCATATTAACTCCGCCCGCGCTCCTTTTAATCGTGACGATGGCGGCTTGCTTCCTGACGCCTATTTACACCTCGTCGAAAAAAAGGCAGCTAATTAAGGATCATATAAAAGGACCTCTTGTTGCAGCGTTTAGATCATCCCTGATGAAGGCACCAGACAGAAGTGTCGAAACGTTGGGTCTATGAATTGTAATTTCTTCGGTTACATTCATTAAGTCTGATAACCAGAGTAGCATCAAACCATGTCTGGTTCCCGTGTGAACTTTAATAAAAATTAAACTGTTATGAGTTCAATTATATACAAAGTCAGATGGCTAGATCTTGGTTCCTTTTTGGTGAAATCAGTATTTATTTGCTTCTTTGTATCTCTCAACAAAACGGATAAGATCTTTCTTTAACAACGTAGTTTATAAATTCTACAAGTCGAAAGATTCCATTATTATATGATTCTGACTAAATCCTAAGATTCTGAGCGCTGTTGCTTATCAAATTGTTACAGTGTAGCAAACTGAATTTGGCACAACTGAGGTTAGTTTTAGATAGTAGGACGCATTTCCCTACATTGTGAACTAAAATATTGCTCGGGCTATGAACATAAGCTTTCTACATAAGTATGCTTTGGCTCTAGTTCACTTCAAATCTTCCACTTATTTCATCCTCGGTGATGTTAATATATGTCCTCTGAAATTGATGAATCAAAGAGAAGAAGATATTTTAGGTTAGATGCACGAGTGAAGCTTGAAATGAAAAAAAATTGTAATCATATAAAAACAGCAGATAGTAAAGAAAATAGTAACAAGGCGGTAGATGAGAAAGAGATATAAAAAAACTCTTGAGATACCGCTAATTAGGCAAGCAGTGATACACCGTTTGAACCATTATAATCTGACAATAAACAAAGGTGATAATTATTCATAAGTTGGTTAGGTTGTGTTGTACGTAGAATGCAAAGAAAACGAAGAATACTGAGAATACTCTGCCAGTCCAATCACCTTGCTACAAATATTACGTTAAAGAATTCATATTGCAATTGGATAACATACAATAGTCCCAAAAATACGTATAATCGAATTTTATTTGCTGATCCGCCCACACTGCCAAGAAAACAATAACTGAGTAAAGATTTAAGCCAATAGAATAAGACCCTTATGCATACCTTTCAACTTCTTTACTACAATATCAGTAATGCTACCATTCCTTCCACCATAGCGACCTTTGTAAACGATTCCATATTCTCCTTCACCTAGTACCTCATCGAGTACTTCGAGAGTACCTTGGTTTTTTTCATGGTCAGGTCATGCGTATGCTTTTTATTGTTTAGCTGCACATAGTTATTCTTATTTTCACCAACTAACAACGAAGAGATACCATTTACCTCTATAAGCTCACTTTCTTCCGTATCAGCATTCATATCTTTCAGTATCACCTCAGCCAAATCTTTGTTGTCTATGCAGGCCACATACATCTCTTCCGCACCTTCATGGCCCTGATATTGATACAGACAGAAGTGCAACATGTTCAACTGAGAGCAGTTTTAAGGAGTTAGAAATCGTTACAAATCCCCTGGCGATCGAAATGCCCAATTGTTCAAAACAAAAAGGATAGTTTATTCTCCACTTTGAGTATTCTTGCGAATTTTATTTAACAGCGATTATAGTTGGGAAACAGTTTTGTGGGCGTTTGATCAAGTTAACTTTTAGTCGCTATGAAGTTCGATTGCACTCAATAAGATTTACCTCATGATTTCTTCTTGCACGTCGATACAAAAACGCCATAATGCATCCGCTCATGAATGCAACTATTACGCTACCACACACACCAAGTGCAGTAACCAGGGGAACAGACCGTTGTTGTTCCTTTATTGGCGGGACTGTATCTGAAGAAGCTTGTTGAAATATGAAGAACAATGAAATAACAGTGGGATTGAACATTGCATGGAATTATCAAGCGCATTATATGGTGCTGCTGATCGTTTCGTCTCATAGCGTGGGAAACTGAAACCTGATTATCCGCTTGCTAGGATTTGCATAAAGCAAGGAAATATTAAATATCAACTTTCATTTAATTGCTCAGTCTGCAAAAATTATGTTTTTCTTCAATTTAGGTAGAGTAAAATCTCATACTGAGTTCTGCTACACGATTGACCCTCAAGGAAAATGAATGCAAAGCGTAGTATCAACATGCAACCTCATCTAACTTTTTATGAACAGGAACGTGAGATTTGGAAGCTATTTCCTCAGCGCTGCTCTTTGTGATACATATGTCCAGTATTCAAGCGAACTGATCAAAACATTTTCTATAAGTGACTTTTGAAAGCATTTCTTTCAAGTACTTTCATCGCCTTCTCAGAAGAAATGGTCGTTTTATAACAAAATTTAATGCCAAGGTAAGAAACATTGAGCATATGTCTCACCAAGATCCTTTGTGGACAAGAATGCCGGCTTTGATACTTTTTCTCCCGCACTGTTATTTGCAAAGCAGTAATATTTTCCATTATCTTCCCTCTTTACACCCTTTATTACCAGCTGGCTACGGATTTGCTCGTCGTCGACGAAAATCTCAGCTACTCTAATTCGGTTGTAAGATTGTACAGCAAGTGGGTCATCGTTCTTTATCCATGTGATAGACGGCATGGGATGACCTTTGGCGGCGCAGTCAAAGGTTGCGTTGAAACCAGCGTCAACAGTTTGGTTCTTAGGATCCTCAACAATCTCTGGTGCCAGGGAAGCTTACACCGGCAATTTCAGATGACGATGGATATTTTTTTTGAAGAAAGAAAGTTAAATTTGAGAAGCCGTCAGTGAGTAAGGAGCAAGTAAAGCAGGGATGGCAGGTAATTAAGGAAACGCTAAAGGGATAAAGAGAGCTTCGTCACGATAAAGACATCTTGAAATGCTAAGCCCACGCCTTATAGAAGTTCTATCATGACCAATCAATTTTGCTCATGCTTCTGACTTTTTTCTATCCATGTTACTTATCAACTAAAGCAACTTGACTTCTCTTAGATATGGAGCTAGTCCATGGAATATAAATACCAATACACGGAAATTTTTTAGTACGCACAATTCAGTGGGCAAACCACTTGTCACTACGTTTTCCACTTTACCTTTAACTTGAAATATTTCCAAGAAAGCTGATTTAGATAGCAGGGTTGTGAGAAAGTGAAAAAAGAATCCCAGGAGGGTAGGTACCATTTGGGAAAATGTTGCTTTATTTTCAGTAAAATCGCTATTGTAAAGACGATTAGAGCGAATTAGAGTAAAAAACAGATGAAAGCCTTTAGAGCAGGAAATGAGATGACTCGTGGGTTCCGTAAGCAATGAATCACTCCGTATTACTCATCAGGTTTAATGCTGTTTCGAAAATAAAATTTCTTCGTCTTCTAATTATCGGTGATTTGCCAAACTTTGATTTTGGCCAGGCGGTATGATTAAAAATCCGCAAATTAGAATGAGCTTTATGCTGGCACCGCATTTGCCAATTTACTTTATTATGAAATTTCTAAGCAAATATGTGCTCACAAACAATACCCTATTATACAATCTAACTCATGTCATCAATTACTTTATTGCTTCTCGAGGTGATTACTTTATATGTTTTGGCTACTTTGCAGCTAAATTTCGACAACTCTTTGCGTGCAGTATCCCTCATAATCATTCTGAGCCTCACAAGTGTAGTTTCCAAACTGTTCCGTAGTCAACCTCTTGAGCATTAATGTACCCTGCAGGCATTTGGCTCCAACTGGTCTACCCTGAGGATCATACCACTGAATATACTTGGTCCATTTCCTTGGATGTAGCTGGTCTTTATAACTTGGCCACGCTATGCAAGCCAAGTTAATATCTGCACCTATTCTTAATGTGCGGTTTGGCGGACTTGAGAAGATATCCATTTCAGGTATCACTAGACGGAAAAGTTAAAAAAAAATTAAATGCGTGGTCCTCGAGGTAACCTAAAACAATAATAACGATGACTCAATCAATAACTTCATTACAAGGACTTGATTTCTGGATCAAGTGTGCAACTTTAGATTTGTAAACAAAAATGCAGTTGCTACTAACCAGTTTTACTATTGCATCTGTTGCTCATTTCCTCGGTTGAAAGGCTGCTTATAGCACTGGTAAAAAATAACAGCATGAAGAAGTTGCCAGCGTTTCCAAGCCAATGTGTGTTTAGCATTCTGGTCATGGGATGTTCGTCCACTTCCTCGTACAAAAGTTACCTAAATGTAAAGTCGTTTGTTTGCTATGGCATAGGGCAAAACGTCTTTTTTTTCAAACCAAAGCGGGCAGTGGGTGATGGAAACTTTTCTCTTCACCAACAGATTAATTGTCAAGTTATTACCAAACTTCCATTGGGGAAATGAGCCGAAGTGCAAAATGATAGGCGAGGGAGAGGGTTAAACCTGCTTTTGAGGATGTGGCTTTATCATTATTACTATTATCAGACTTGTTATCATTATTTTCATGTCACCATAATGGTAGCTATCATCATCATTATTTTTATTATTATTATAATTATTATTATCACTATTATTACTGTTTGCATTTTGGCATACAATAAGAGTCAAGCATAAGACCTCATTTCAGAAAGTCTATGTTTCGTGACCAAGAAAATGCAATGAACAAAAATTGCAACTAGATGGCTTATAAGTTGTCTCGTGCAAAATGTCATATCTTGTTACCTACGCAACCGATGCTCACGAAACCTGACCAAAATGTAAATTGAAGGTCTGAATAAAGCCTCATGAAAACAGAAGATGAGAGTTTGTCAGGAAAAACTGAAGGGAAAAACGTAAAAGAAATCTCATTCTCTTACCTTGTTATATTTTTATGATGGTTGTTGATTTTTTCAAATTTTATATTTTTGACACATGTCATTTCCCACGGAATAATTTAAGTGAGTCTTGCAAAAGCTTAAGATGTTCTTCATTTGAAGATATGTCAAGTTTTCCACTGATCACTCAAATTGGTGAATCTTGATGCGTTTTGGCACTTAGAGGCAGCTTTGGTGAGTTTTCGCGAGAATAAAGTATTTTAAAATATAAAAATTAATAAATAATAAAAGTCATGATGAAAAAAGGTCATTCAACCCACCTCAAGTCTTTTGCTTGCCACAGCAGACAAGACAAAATGTGAATATATTCAACTTTCTCACGTCGGAATAAACATAAAGGAAACAGGTGTCACAATGTAGATCTTTTTCGATCCAATAATATAACTTGCAGCTATATTTCAACCTAGTGGACACTGCATGAGGCCACGCTTAAAGACCATTTAAGCTTCCATTGATGTCCATTAAACATGGAAGAGTGTGTGAGAATGGTTCTCAAGGTTTGGCAGCAACTGCAATAGACACATCTCCATAATTACTACCCAAGTTTAAAATTTATGACCGAAAAAAAAAACATATAAATGAAAAAACTTATCGTGCGTCATAAGGCATTGAAACTAGCCAGACTTATGAATAATTTTGAGACACCAAATGCAACTTTTCATCTCTATGAGTTCCTTTATTCTTTTAAATGAAAAAATAATCATAATCAAATAAAAATATAGAATGGTGCTTTTTGCAGATTTTACAAAGGAGCCAAGTTGTTTTGGCGGGAACTTTGCACCTCGATCATTATCGCCCAGCAGTTAGTTTTCAATATTTGGGGTTTCCACTTGGCTGATATGCACTTAAAGCAGATAAAATGATAAAGGGTTATGAGGGTTATTTTCCCAACCAAGCTTTTGTTCCGTCGGTTTTATTGCCTTACAAAGAAAAACTTCGAATGACTCATTTATTCGAGGAGTTGACGAGAACGAACACGGATTTCAAAATGGCGACTTTTTCACGTTTACCTCATATTTAATCAAGGAATCGATCTCAATAAGCATGGAGTTAAAAGAAACTCTCCATAAAGGTGGTGACAAATTTTCTGTCTTGATAAAGAAGATAATCGAAAATAAACTCCTGGGATTGGCTGCTTCAATGTTAAAAACGCTATAACTGAATTAACATCTTCACGCCGAAAGCGATTGTAATGTTGACATCGTGAATATGAAAGCGATCTTTGCACTAATGAACTCTACTCAAGCAGTAGTGAAAATAGGGCTTAAAAAAATTGCACGGGATTTGAACCCATGACCTCTGCGATACCGATGCAATGCTCTACCAACTGAGCTAACAAGCGAACTGGGAGCTTGTCGTTAATTTGGTTCCGAACAAACCCATGAAGTGATTAATAAATGACTATTGTTCGCCAGCTGAGAGGTCCGTAGAGGGAAAAACTGTGCCTGAAGTCTTGTGGCACTCAAGACAGAGGGCACGTTTTTTCGCAATACGGACCGACCTAGACTGGTGAATAGCATTTTTATATTTTTCTAAAACTAAACGAAATACTTGCGAAAAGAAACCGAATGATCTTTAGGCTGTAATAACGGCAAGATCCTCTCTAAACCGAACAATTTTTGAGTAAGTAAATGGTAGTAGAAAGAGAGGTAATGCAAACTAAGGAGAAAGGCTTCACCGAAAAATGTTTATTTATGAAGCAGATAAGGGTGATTTCAAAACTTTGAAACATTTCCTTTTTAACAAGCATCTGTCACAATCTGAAACATGTCAATTAGAGAGCGCGTGAGAAAAAAATTCAGACAAACAATGATACTGGTTTGGCAGACAAACTCAAGTTTTAAGACTGTCATGACAATTTTTCTTTCAAAAACATTCAGTGATCTTACTGAAATTATTATTTACTGCCATTGATGAAAAGTGTACGAAGAGTACCTCTGCTCAGACAGTAAATGGCAAAGAAAGTTATTATAGGTTAATTCAACGATAAGTTTTGAAGTTGTGGGAGTTTGCTCGTTTGTTTGCTGCCATGGCGCGTGTAAATCAGGCATTTTTTCACAAAGACACTAAAATCGAATGAGGCACGTTAACTAGACCCATGGGGAATTTAATGCGGACTCTTCCTCCTTGAATTAATTCAGTTTTTGTCACCTAGATTGAAATATGCATCCTTCGATATTTGAAAGTTGATTTTTATCCCGTACTTTTGAGGTAAATGGGTCCCAGAGTCATCAAAGCTTCATATATATGATCGCTGTTTTTTACGATTCCTGACTTATTTCCTTGAAATTTAGAGATTCTCAAGTGTTGAAAGTTTCAAGGATTTATTATTGCAAGTTCAGCGCTCAACTGGTTTTTGTCCGGTTTCCTTCGTCTCTGCTCTGCTTTTTGTTGCGAAGCAGTCGTGTCAGTTCCTGTTGATGTCCAGTACAGGCACGTTCAGTCGTCCTGTTGGTACGCAAAAGAGAACTTTATGTTACACAACAAAGAATAGAGACGAAGTGAGGACAAATTGGTAACGAACATCTCTTCTCGTCTCTTAGACAAGACTGAAATCATTTTTCCAAGTACCTGACGACAATACTACAACCATTGACCGACAAGTCCAGACGTAAACTGTAATCCACAGACGACTTAATTAACGCCAACAAGACTGTATAGATACCTGATGACTACAAACCAGTATCATTTGATGTGAAATCGCTTTTCACAAGTGTTCCACTTCAACTGGCACTAGACTGCAATCCCACGATCTACCGACCCTCTACCGCTCCCGACAGAGGACATTATGGACTTACTGAACCTTTGGCTAACGTCAATTTGTTTTCAGTACAACAGTATACACCACAAACAAGTTACATGGTATAGCTATGGGGTCTCCAGTTTCAGTTGTTGTAGCAGAAAATGTGATGCAGAACATCAAGGAACGCGCCCCTCTGACTTGCTGAAAAAAGATAATGCTTTGGCTAGGCTACGTTGAGGATACTTTCACCGCCGTATGACATGACGAAATCGACACATTCCATCAGCCTCTTAAAGGACAACACACTGACAAACAGTTTACCCGAGAAGCCGAAGGAGATGGTAAACTCCCTTTCCTAGGCAGCGAAGTGTTAAGCTGAGACGACAACTCATTACGGACGACAATTTACAGGAAACTGACACATACCGACAGATTACTAGACGAGCTATTCTAGAATCCGATATCACATAAAGTCGCAACTATCAGAACTCTTCATACTAGTTGCGATGGGCGAAACGTCAGTCACCACTACCGACAACAGTACTTCTTAGGATTACTTTCAACCGGACGATAAGACTACACTATCACAAACAGTAAGATACTCGTAAACATTTCAGCCGCACGTTATCAAAACTAATTGAAGGGTAATGAATACACTAGCCTCCATTTCGCCTGAAAGTATGCTCGTATATTTGTCCTTGGATATTATGTGTTCCCCGAAGCTCACGGTATCCTTGAGCTTTACTCTCGGAAAACTGTTCAAATCTGGGAACAGATAATGACTGCAATAGAGCATGATATTGACAGTGTTTCAAAAGGAAAAGCTTATAAAGCTCAAGTAATAAATATAATTTCAAATGAAATAAACATTTGTGGCTCAGAGGGACGGGAAGTAAACTCCGTGAGGTAGTGGAGCTATTGCTCATAAAAACAAAAATTAACCTGACAACATAAAAGATAAGACTCTTAACGCTTGTGAAGAATTGGTATCTTTCGACGTTATTTCGCTCTTTTCTAAAATCCCAGTGCATCTTGCCGCTAAGGTTGCGGAGGAGAGACTTCCTAGGACAAAGAACTTCTTTGCTTGTGGAGGATATGTACGGCTATGAGTTCGCCCGTCTCTGATGTCATTATCAACATAGTAATGGAAGACGTGGAACAAAGGGCCTTGGCCACTTCACCGGTTAAACCCTTTTTCTGGAAACGATATGTCGATTATGTCGATGATGTTATTTCTGCGGTATCTGAAAATGAAGCGGAGCGCCTCCTATTGCATTTTAATTCAGTAGAGTCGTCGATCCGCTTCACCCTTGAGCGTGAACAGGATAGACATTTGCCCTTTCTTGATTTAAATGTGTCCAGAGGGGTTTAGGGTAATATAGAGACAAGTGTCTACTGTAAACCTACCCACACCGACAAATACCTCGCTTTCGATTCTCACCACCCTATTTGCCATAAAAAGTCTGTAGCCAAAACTTTACTCAGGAGGGCTAACTGTCTACCATCTTCATTCGATTCGAAGGCTGAGGAGAGGTAATATGTTTCTAATGTCCTAAAGGCAAATGGCTATTAAAAAACCTTTCTCCCCAACTGCCAAAAACAAGTTACATCTAGTAACTCTCTTGATGAAAGGGAACGAGCGACTGGTTTTGCTGTTATTCCTGACATTCAGGGTGTTACGGAACCCATCAAGAGAATTTTGAATAGCCACAACGTTAAAGTTGCTCAAAAGCCTTTTCAGACTTTGGGGCATATTTCCGCCGAATCTAAGGATCCTGTCACAAAGGAAGAACAACGAACCGACGCCATTTATTCTATTCCTTGCAATGACTGTGACAACGAATACATCGGACAGACCAAACGTCAGTTTGGTACACGTTTGAAAGAGCATCGAAAAGCGGTTTTCTTTTGCGAATGGGAAAATCCAGCTTTATCGAAGCACACATGCCTAACCAACCATACAATTGGGTGGGATAATTCTAAAATTATAAACACTAGACGGCGTTACCATCAGCGCCTTTGTTTGGAGGCTTGGCATATTAACTCCGCCCGCGCTCCTTTTAATCGTGACGATGGCGGCTTGCTTCCTGACGCCTATTTACACCTCGTCGGAAAAAAGGCAGCTAATTAGGGATCATATAAAAGGACCTCTTGTTGCAGCGTTTAGATCATCCCTGATGAAGGCACTTGACAGGAGTGTCGAAACGTTGGGTCTATGAATTGTAATTTCTTCGGTTACATTCATTAAGTCTGATAACCAGAGTAGCATCAAGCCATGTCTGGTTCCCGTGTGAACTTTAATAAAAATTAACCTGTTATGAGTTCAATTATACACAAAGTCAGATGGCTAGATCTTGGTTCCTTTTCGGTGAAATCAGTATTTATTTGCTTCTTTGTATCTCTCAACAAAACGGATAAGATCTTTCTTTAACAACGTAGTTTATAAATTCTACAAGACGAAAGATTCTATGATTATATGATTCTGACTAAATCCTAAGATTCTGAGCGCTGTTGCTCATCAAACTGTTACAGTGTAGCAAACTGAATTTGGCACAACTGAGGTTAGTTTTAGATAGTAGGACGCATTTCCCTACACTGTGAACTAAAATATTGCTCGGGCTATGAACATAAGCTTTCTACATAAGTATGCTTTGGCTCTAGTTCACTTCAAATCTTCCACTTATTTTATCCTCGGTGATGTTAATATATGTCCTCTGAAATTGATGAATCAAAGAGAAGAAGATATTTCAGGTTAGATGCACGAGTGAAGCTTGAAATGAAAAAAAAGTTGTAATCATATAAAAACAGCAGATAGTAAAGAAAATAGTAACATGGCGGTAGATGAGAAAGAGATATAATGCAGGGGTGGTTCCCATTCGCAGGTTTGCCAAGGATACCTCCTTGCTATGCCTGATGCGTTTAGGCTCCCGTCCAACTTTTAAAGCATCATTTCCCAAACTCATCTATTGGTGATGAGTTTAATTACTTAAAAGATAAAAATAGGAAAGAATGGAAGGAAGGGCTAAGGAATTGCCTAAATTCAATTTCACTCACCTTTACTTCTCGCAAGAAGTATTCCAGCTGATCTACGATGTCAGCAAACGAAGGTCTCATCAAAGGATCCTCGTTCCAACAAGATCTCATCAGCGTATATCTACAAATACGTTGCAGTATTCATTACTTTTTTGCACCTATTTGTTCATTTAACTCAAACAATCTTAACACAGCCAAACTGCAGAGCATCGAACAGCGACATGTAAACTAGATGGAGTTCCAAATTTAAAAAGACACAAACCCTTTGTTAATTCCTCTCCCGGGTGAAATGGTTTTAATTACTTGAATAATGTCGAAATTGTTAACTAATAGAATAAATGTAAACACATAAATACACATGCTTGAAAATGATCGAGAAGCTTACAGTTCTTCCGAGCATTGTTGAGGACGTGACATCCGGTAGCCCGTAGAAAGCCGACTTACCAAGGCAAGTGGTGTTGGAATGTCAGGGTATGGTGAGTCACCTGTTAAGCAAAATAACTAATAAGAGACTTTGCCTAACAACGGTTACTTGAGCTTAATTGATTATGTGGCTTTAAGCTGTTTATCCCTCTGACACATCTGTTGACATATAGCCAGTGAGCTCAAAATTGTAAATGAAACTTGATAATATTATTGTCGTTCCTAGAATATTTCAACTTATTAAAATAATGTTTTTGATCCATCGTGATTGACTTATGAAATGACATACTATTTAATTAATGTCCAAAAAATTGCCTAATTTTCTCCCCTTCAAAAACCTCTCCAAGGCTATAAAACAAAGTATTTTGGAATTCTGGAACCAATGTGAATTTGTACCCATCCCCGACTCTTTTCCCGTCGTCAGCATTCACTTTTATAATGACATTTCTACTTCATCAAATATTTAATGACCTACCATAAGTTGCCATTTCCCAAAGTAATATGCCAAACGACCACCTTCAAATGGGCGAAAAAAGGAAAAAAAACACGCCAAAAAGCAATGATTGATGACTTATTTTCAGTTAAGTATATACTTGCTGACGCTTGATTGACATGGGAACGAATTTGTCTGAAATTAATATTCTGATTACAAGTTGAAGAGATTCGCGTGGCATTATGGAAGTTTCGGATTATTTAAGCGTTTCGCGGGAAAATTAAGTCATTCAAGGTTGGTCAGTCTTGACCACTTTCTTTTTTTTATTTGTTGTAATTTTGGAATATGAAATCCCTGTACAACATCGTTACAATCGTTAATTAGTAGTAAACCAAGTTAGTTTAGCCTTTCCTGGGGGTATTGTGCTGCTGCATTAGATGAGGAATACGTTTTCACGCATTTTTGGCCACATCTCAAAAGTGGCTATTCTGTGGTTTTCTATTTCTAGAACCTTTAGTTTCAGGGTGCACATGTTAAGAAAATAGAGAAAGAGGTTTTTTTTCTTATCACGAGCATGGGACAAAGGAAAAATTCCCCATGGGTCGTCCCCCAGGTCTGAGGTTCGAATCCTCGTGGGGATCAGAACTTTTTACCGAGCTTAAAACTTACCACCCTTCCCATTCTATTTGAAAATTTACAGCTGAAAAAAAAAAACAACAATAACAACCAACAATTATAGTTGAAAGTGTCTGAGAGTCATTTATTATCATGCTTTGGCACTGAAAACTACATATTTTTGAAGATGGCTTTTCAGACAATGCGATCAAGCCTGGCTTGGAACAATCCTAAAACGGTTTCGTTCCAAGATACTCTACCTTTGCATCGGGGATATAACAACTTTGTATACTACTTTTCGTGTCACTTACACATCGCTCTTGGATGTATAAACTCGATCTCGCAGAGATTCTAAAGACGACCATCTCCATGGAACTTTACCCTGTGAAAATGGGAGGTGTGCATGATCTTGTAACATTAGCTTGTATAAACTGGAATGAACAAGCCAACAAGTCACTACGCCAATCTGAGGATTTTCCATCCGTTTGGCTGAATGTTAGTTATATCATAGATCATAAATAAGGTAATCGAAATCAATTGTGGCAGGATATATATGGGGCCATTTGTCTGTCTGGTTTAGAGGGAAAGAATTTAATACAGTCGGTATTAGTAAAAGTAGTTAGAAAAGTAACAATTAGTGGCGCAGTACTTACGCATGAGGTCTTGATGTATAATCCATCCTCTGTGATTTCCCTTGCTAATCCAAAGTCTCCGACTTTTGCCACCATGTTTGGATCGATAAAAACATTTCTCGCGGCAAGGTCGCGATGAATGCACTGAAAAAAAAGTTACCATATCGATTCTCTATCGTGCAAATATTCTCGGATAGTAAATAACTGAGTTAAATTTTCATCAAGAGCTTCGCTAGGAAAAGATCCGGCTAACCTTATGCTCTTCTAAATGTTTCATTCCCAAGGCCACATGTAGAGCAATTTTAAGCAGCTGTCGGTCATTCAGCTTACAGTGCACATTCGCATATTCGTTACCTCCGTCACCCTTGCACCTCAAAAAGCTTTTAAGGCTACCACCATGGACCAATTCGGTGACGACAAGAATTGTCTCTGAGGAAAGAAAAGTTGGCTATCAGGAACAAATTTGCTGCTACAAATTGATGGGAACTCGACGACGGGAGAAAGTAGCCTCAAACCAACCATAAGCATGCACGTTAGGGAGTACCGCGGGTTGGCGGCATCATTTTGGCAAAAGTTACCATATACCTTTGGTAGATTAGATAAAGACAAAATCAAAGCGCTCTGTGAGCAAACTCGTGAATTGACACATGATTTTTTAGATTATGTTTAATGTTATCTGGTTTAGGGAATTTTGTGGTTGATTGTCATATCTAGAGTACGAGCAGTAGTTCAGTGTTCGCTAATGTAGCAAAGAAACAAAGAAACGTTGGGATAAGAAGGCATTACAATTGAAATGATCATGCTATTACATTTGACAAGGTGGATGATGTCATGTGTTTTAAACGTATATCATTTTTGTTTCTGGTTCAAAAGAAAAGGTTGGAAGTAAATGTGGGTGAAAAGGGAAATTTACTTTCTTTCGTTGTAAATATTAGAAAATCAAGGCAATACTGTCTTAATGAAAACATTAACGATTCCCTCTTTATCAAATGAGACAAACGGGAACGAGTTTTGAGTGATATAACTAAGCCAAGCCTGCCACCGTCATTTTGGATCTCCGCCTGGGTAGATTTAGGTCACGTGCTAGGCAACGTAGGATCAATAACAAGATAGAATTTCATTTCAGGCCTATTTATCAATTTTGTGGCGTGTAACTTTCGCATTTTAGTACGTTGTTTGTATGTTGAATCTTCAAATTGTCTTGAAACTTAAAAGAAAATTGTTCTTTAAAAATTCACTGAAAATCGGTAGCTAAAATTGTTTGTTTAGGTGTTATCTGATTTTCGTGTTAACTTGTTATTTCGTCAGTCGCCGGCATCTTTTGTTGCTTCTCACAGGAAAAACACACGCGACGAAACGTAATAATCAATTTTGTCCTCAATCTCACGCTATAACAGAAAAAGCTTTTGAACATCTGTAAACTCCGAGCGCTTCGCAGTAAGTGATATTTTTAATGAATCTTCGGATTGTTTTCAAGTTCAAGGATTGTAAATTACAATTTTATGAAAAACGAAGGTTGTTCTGTTATTTCAGTGTGAATCCTTGCATGCCTGCCAGTCGCTGGCGCCGCTTGTTGAAACTAAAACGAAAAAAAAAACTCTTTTAAGATTATCATTGGCTTCTTTTTCACCCCACCACTATTCTTAGCAACAAAGGTCGCCATTTCGTCTGTTTATTGCTCGCCAAAAACTATAAAATGCACTCAAAAGCCTAAAATCTAAAAAAAGTTTACAGGAATCGACCAATCGAGCGAGCGAGCGAATGCCATTCCCCACATCGTATCTATAACTCGCTCTTGCGCATGCGCGCAATTCACGAGTTAAAAATGAGTTTGCAATTTTAAGTAGCGCTCTCGCTGAGAGCGGTCCTCTCTACTTCCCGTCGGAAAAAAAGTTTTCCTTCACTACTTGCCCATAATAAAGGGTTTAGGACACATATTTCAAAAGTAGTTTATTTGTTCTCCTATTCCCTTTTTGCGTGGTCGCAAGCTAAAATTGATTTTGGCCATACCACCCGTGTGGACAGCGATCGAAAGTGTAAATTTCACAGATTTTCTTCAGCGCGAAGCGACTGCATTAATACAGCTCACGGAATTCGCTCTCGCTACAAATTGTATGATGTATTCAGTCAGTGTACAGACAAAAGATGGAAACTTCACCTGAAATATTTTCCATTACAGCGTTACCTAAGGAGACCTCTTCGACCTTAATTAATATTTGCATATCAAAAATTTACCGATTTGTATGAGAGAATTCTCAAAATTCAGGCGTAAATCGGGGCAAAAAAGCATATCAGTGCATAGCATATACTCCAATGAAGTCGCAGATTGCCTCAAACGCGCAGGTATCTGTCTAACTTTCATTCACTAACATCTTGAAAACACCACAAATCCATGTGTTTGCTGAATTGTGCTCGTCTCAAAGCTCGTTTGCATAATTCTTTGCATAGTTCCTTGGAGATGTTCGTCTTTAGAATCTCTGCGAGATCGAGTTTTCTTGCAACCTGATCACCCTGCCCTGTAAACTTCATTACATGAATAAAGAGATATTTTTTGCGTAGATTAACAAGAATGTTATTTGGATAGTCGAAATAAGTCTCACCTCCTTGAATCCATGTTCCAATTAGGTTGACAATGTTGGGATGTCGTCCAGCCTGTTTCAACATTCTTATCTCATTCAGCAACGCGGCTTTCGCAAGTGTGCATGCATTACCTGAAGAAAAAAAATAAACAAAGGTGATAATTATTCATTAGTTAGTTACGTTGTGTTGTACGTGGAATGCAAAGAAAACGAAGAATACTGAGAATACTCTGCCAGTCTAAACACCTTGCTACAGATATTACGTTTAAAAATTCAGATTGCAATGGGGTAACATACAATAGTCCCAAAAATACGTATAATCGAATTTTATTTGCTGATCCGCCCACACTGTCGAGAAAACAATAACTGAGTAAAGATTTAAGCCGATAGAATAGGATCCTTATGCATACCTTTCAACTTCTTTACTGCAACATCAGTAATGCTACCGTTCCTTCCACCATAGCGACCTTTGTAAACGATTCCATATTCTCCTTCACCTAGTACCTCATCGAGTACTTCGAGAGTACCTCGGTCTTTTTCGCTCTCCTCTATCTCAGTGAGGAGAGATGTTTGTATTTTGTCGCTATCTTTGTCACTCTCCATCCCACTGTCTTGATACGAAATAATGTTGACATCACAATGACCACAGCCATCTTCGACACATTGGTGACCATTTCGTGAGTTAAACAACTCTTCTGCATAGCCTTTTTGATCAGAGATGGAATTTAGGAACTGTTTATCTCCGACATCTAGTGGAGTCGGAGCCCTTCTTTCCTCAGACGATACTCTCGGTATCGAGTCAACTCTCCAGTCGTCATGCGTATGCTTTTTATTGTTTAGTTGCACATTGTCAATGTTATTTTTAACAACTAACAACGGAGTGATAGCATTTACCTCTAAAAGCTCACTTTCTTCCGTATCAGCATTCATATTTTTCAGTATCACCTCAGCCAAATCTTTGTTGTCTATGCAGGCCACATAGATCTCTTCCGCACCTTCATTGCCCTGATATTGATACAGACAGAAGTGCAACATGTTCAACTGAGAGCAGTTTTAAGGTGTTAGACATCGTTACAAATCCCCTGGCGATCGAAATGCCCAATTGTTCAAAACAAAAAGGATAGTTTATTCTCCACTTTGAGTATTCTTGCGAATTTTATTTAACAGCGATTATAGTTGGGAAACAGTTTTGTGGGCGTTTGATCAAGTTAACTTTTAGTTGTTATTAAGTTCGATTGCACTCAACAAGTGTTACCTCATGATTTCTTCTTGCACGTCGATACAAAAACGTCATAATGCATCCGCTCATGAATGCAAGTATTGCGCTACCACACACACCAAGTGCAGTAACCAGGGGAACAGAACGTTGTTGTTCCTTTATAGGCGGGGCTGTAGTTGAAGAAGCTTGTTGAAATAAGAAGAACAATGAAAAGACAGTGAGATTGAACACTGTATGGAAATATTAAGTGCATTATATGGTGCTGCTGGTCGTTTCGTCTCATAGCGTGAAAAACTGAAACCTGATTATCTGCCTGCTAGGATTTGCATAAAGCGAGGAAATATTAAATTTCAACTTTCATTTGATTGCTCAGTCGGCAAAAATGATGTTTTTCTTCAATTTAGATAGAGTAAAATCCATACTGAGTTCTGCTACATGATTGACCCTCAAGGAAAATGAATGCAAAGCGTAGTATCAACATACAACCTCATCTAACTTTTTATGAACAGGAAAGTGAGATTTGGAAGCTATTTCCTCAGCGCTGCTCTTTGTGATACATATGTCCAGTATTCAAGTGAACTGTTCTAAAAAACTTTCTGTTAGTGTCTTTTGAAAGCATTTCTTTCAAGTACTTTCATCGCCCTCTCGGAAGAAATGGTCGTTTCATGACAAAATTTAATGCCAAGATAAGAAACATTAAGCATGTGTCTCACCTAAATCCTTTGTGGACAAGAATGCCGTCTTTGATGCTATTTCTCCCGCGCTGTTATTTGCAAAGCAGTAATATTTTCCATTATCTTCCCTCTTTATACCCTTTATTACCAGCCGGCTATGGATTTGCTCGTCGTCGAGGAAAATCTCAGCTACTCTATTCCGGTTGTAATATTGTACAGCAAGTGCGTCATCGTTCTTTATCCATGTGATAGACGGCATGGGATAACCTTTGGCGGCGCAGTCAAAGGTTGCGTTGAAACCAGCGTCAACAGTTTGGTTCTTAGGATCCTCAACAATCTCTGGTGCCAGGGAAGTACACCGGCAATTTCAGATGACGATGGATATTTTTTTTGAAGAAAGAAAGCAAAATTTGAGAGGCCACCAGTGAGTAAAGATCAAGTAACGCAGGGAAGGTAGGTAATTAAGGAAACACTAAAGGGATAAAGAGAGCTTCGTCACGATAAAGACATCTTGAAATAATAAGCCCACGCCTTATAGAAGTTCTATCATGTCCTATCGATTTTGCTCATGCTTCTGTCTTTTTTTTAAACATGTTACTTATCCACTAGAGCACCCTGACTTCTCTTAGATATGGTAGTTAGTCCATGGAAGATAAATACCAATACGCAGTAAATTTTCAGTACGCACAATTCAGTGCACAAACCACTCGTCATAGAGAAACATAGAGCATTTGTCTCACCTAGATCCTTTGTGGACAAGAATGCCGGCTTTGATGCTTTTTCTCCCGCGCTGTTATTTGCAAAGCAGTAGTATTTTCCATTATCTTCCCTCTTTATACCCTTTATTACCAGCTGGCTGTGAATTTGCTCGTCGTCGAGGAAAATCTCAGCTACTCTATTCCGGTTGTAAGATTGTACAGCAAGTGCGTCATCGTTCTTTATCCATGTGATAGACGGCATGGGATGACCTTTAGCGGCGCAGTCAAAGGTTGCGTTGAAACCAGCGTCAACAGTTTGGTTCTTAGGATCCTCAACAATCTCTGGTGCCAGGAAAGCTTACACCGGCAATTTCAGATGACGATGGATATTTTTTTTGAAGAAAGCAAAATTTGAGAAGCTGTCAGTGAGTAAAGATCAAGTAAAGCGGGGAAGGTAGGTAATTAAGGAAACGCTAAAGCGATAAAGCGAGCTTCGTCACGGTAATGATATCTTGAAATAGTAAGCCCAGGCCTTATAGAAGTTCTATCATGTCCTATCGATTTTGCTCATGCTTCTGTCTTTTTTCTATCCATGTTACTCATCCACTAGAGCACCCTGACTTCTCTTGGATATGGTAGTTAGTCCATGGAAGATAAATACCAATACGCAGCAAATTTTTAGTACGCACAATTCAGTGCACAAACCACTTGTCACCACGTTTTCCACTTTACCTTAGTATTATTTTTAACACGTAATATTTTCAAGAAAGCTGATTTAGATGGCGGGGTTGTGAGAAAGTGAAAAAAAAAATCACAGGAAGGTAGGTACCATTTGTTAAAACGTTGCATTATTGTCAGTTAAATTGCTATTGTAAAGACGATATGCGATTTGTTTCGTAAGGTGAGAACGAATTAGAGTAATAAACAGATGAAAGCAGGAAATGAGATAACTCGTGGTTTCCGCGAGCAATAAATGACAACATCAATAGGGATAGTGGAATAGAAATTCCAGAAGCGTGGATGCCCACCATCAAAAAACACAACAACAGGAGAGCCGTGCGACAGCGGACCGCCGATGAAGCAAATCACTAGGTGAACAGCAAGGATCGAAATGCACCAATCAGAGCTTTTGAATAACAATTAATCACAGCAGAGCATCATACTTTATAAGATCACGCATGATCAGTCGACCTCATTGCCTGAAGAAAATTAGCAGTATGCAGTCGAAACGTCGAGATCTACATCACACGTGACTACATCGCGAGACAAACGAAAAACTAAGCTTTTATAGTTTTAATTCTGTTTCGAAAATAAAAAATTTTTCCTCTTCTAGTTATCACTGATTTGCCAAACTTTAATTGTAGCCAGGCAGTATGATTAAAGACTGGCAGATTAGAATGAGCTTTATGCTGGCACCGCATTTGCCAATTTACTTTATTATGAAATTTCTACGCAAATGTGTGCTCACAAACAATACCCTATTATACGATTTAACTCATGTCATCAATTACTTTATTGCTTCTCGAGGTGATTACTTTATATGTTTTGCCTACCTTGAAGCTCAATTTCGACAACTTTTTGCCTGCAGTATCCCTCATAATCATTCTGAGCCTCACAAGTGTAGTTTCCAAACTGTTCCATAGTCAACCTCTTGAGTATTAATGTGCAGCGTAGCTTTTTGACTTTTGATGTACCCTGCAGGCATTTGGCTCCAACTGATCTACCCTGAGGATCATACCACTGAATATACTTGGTCCATCTCCTTGGATAAAGCCGGTCTACATACCTTGGCCACGCTATGCAAGTCAAGTTAATATCTGCACCTACTGTTAATGTGCGGTTTGGCGGACTTGAGAAGATATCCATTTCAGGTATCACTAGACGGAAAAGTTTAAGAAAATTAAAAGCGTGGTCCTCGAGGTAACCTAAATCAATCATAACGATGACTCAATCAGTAACTTCATTACAAAGACTTGATTTGTGGATCAAGTATGTATCTTTAGATTTGTAAACAAATATGCAGTTGGTACTAACCACTTTTACTATTGCATCTGTTGCTCATTTCCTCGGATGAAAGGCTGCTTATAGTACTGGTAACAAGTAACAGCATGAAGAAGTTGCCAGCGTTTCCAAGCCAATGTGTGTTTAGCATTCTGTTCATTGGATGTTCGTCCACTTCCTCGTACAAAAGTTATATAAATGTAAAATCGTTTGTTTGCTATGGCACAAGGCAAAACGTCTTTTTTAAAACCAAAGCGGTCAGTAGATGGAAGCCTTTCTTTTCATCAACAGATTAATTGTCAAGTTATTACCAAACTTCCATTGGGGAAATGAGCCGAAGTGCAAAATGATAGTCGAGGGAGAGATTTAAACCTGCTTTTGAGGATGTGGCTTTATCATTATTACTATTATCAGACTTGTTATCATTATTTTCATTATCATCATCATAATGATAGCTATCATCATCATTATTTTTAAAAATTGAACTGTAACCAGGATATGACATAGTGAAAAAGGTAAGAAACGTTCTCTGGTTAAAAAGGTTTTAAAATATGAGCTTTCGGCTATTATACTATAGCCTTTAACGAATGTAAAAGATATGAGCGCGTGAATGGAAATATATACAGGGGAGGGTGTGAAAAAATTAAAAACTAAAAAGGAGTCTGTGCGGCCTCGACCCTTCTATTCCGTGCAGCCAACCTTCCGAGCACCATTGAAGGTAAAAGACGCGAGACTGGCCACGTTACCGAAGCCTTAAAAGCTAATGGCTACCCATCAATAGTTATTTCCAACATTTTAAAAAAGAAGTCAGCTCCGACAACTCCTCCACCAGAAGAGTTAGTGTCCATGATCTTCAAATGGGCCGATCCATCAGATACATCTCTGGGTTTCGCTTGTCTCCCCTACATCAGCGGCCTGACTGAGCCCCTTACCAGATTACTTCGTAAAAATGACATTCGTGTGGTTAGCAAACCAGCTAAAACCCTGCAACAAGAATTTCCGTCACCTAAGTTCAGGCAGCCCTTAGATCTACAATGCAATGTTGTCTACAAAATTCCGTGCTCTGACTGCTGTTGGAGTTATGTAGGAGAAACTGGCAGATGCTTTAAAACCCGAAGAAAGGAACATCAACGAAATCTTAAAAACTATACGAGTGGCTCGAACATTGCCAACCATGCGTGGGAAAACAATCACGCGATTGACTTTGAGGACGCTACCGTGATAGACAAAGGCAATTACCGCGTTCGAAAAACACTAGAATCTTGGCATACCGCAAAAACTGTCGGCGCAGACAATAACTTTAAACCGTTACCAAGACAATATTCTATCTTACTGTAATTTGATTTTGTTCTATTGTCCATTTTTTAGCTTTTCACACTTCTATTGTAGTTTTTAGTTTTTAATTTTTTCACACCCTCCCCTGTATATATTTCCATTCACGCGCTCATATTTTTTACATTCGTTAAAGGCTATAGTATAATAGCCGAAAACTCATATTTTAAAACCTTTTTAACCAGAGAACGTTTCTTTCCTTTTTCGCTATCATTATTTTTATTATGATAATTATTATTATCATTATTATTATTATTGTATGCGTTTTGGCATATGAGTCAATTGTAATGAGGCCGTGATAGCAGTGGCTATTTCTATTAACCGAGCGAAAATGATCTCATTATTTTCTCTTACTGGTCCAAAAAAACTTAAAAAGAATAGAAGCATAAGACCTCATTTCAGAAAATCTATGCTTCGTGACCAAGAAAATGCAATGAACAAAAATTACAACCAGATGCCTTATAACTTGTCTCGTGCAAAATGTCATATCTTGCTACCTACGCAAACGATGCTCACGAAACCTGACCAAAATGTAAATTGAAGGTCTGAATAAAGCCTACTGAAAACAGCAGATAGGAGTTCGTCATGGAAAAACTGAAGGGAAAAACGTTCAAGAAATAAGAAAATCTCATTCACTTACCTTGTTATATTTTTATAATTGTTATTGAGTTTTTAAATTTTATATTTTCGACACATATCATTTCCCACGGGATAATTTAAGTGAGTCTTGCAAAAGCTTAAAATGTTCTTCATTTGAAGAAATGTCAAGTTTCCCACTGATCACTCAAATTGCTGAATCTCGATGAGTTTTGGCACTTAGAGACAGCTTTGGTGAGCTCTCGCGAGAATAAAGTATTTTAAAATATAAAAATAAATAAATAGTAAAAGTCGTGATAAGAAAAAGGTCGTTCAACCCACCTCAAGTCTTTTGCTTGCCACAGCAGACAAGACAAAATGTGAATATATTCAACTTTCTAAGGTTGGAATAAACATAAAGGAAACAGGTGTTTTTACCAACATATGTCACAATGTAGATCTTTTTCGATCCAATAGTATACCTTGCAGCTATATTTCAACCTGTTTGACACTGCATGAGGTCACACTTAGAGACCATTTAAGCTTCCATTGATGTCCATTAAACATGGAAGAGTGTGTTAAAATGGTTCTCAAGGTTTGGAAGCCACTGTAATAGACATATCTCCATAATTGCTACCCAAGTTAAAAATTTATGACCGACAAAAAAAACATATAAATGAAAAAACTTATCGTGCGTCATAAGGCATTTAAACTAGCCAGACTTATGAATAATTTTGAGACACCGAATGCAACTTTTTATCTCCATAAGTTCAAAAATTTTTAGATGAAAAAATAATCATGATCAAATAAAAATATAGAATGGTGCTTTTTGCAGATTTTACAGAGGAGCCAAGCTGTTTTGGCGGGAACTTTGCACGTCGATCATTATCACCCAGCAGTTAGTTTTCAACATTCGGGGTTTCCACTTGGCTGATATGCACTTAAAGCAGATAAAATGATAAAGGGTTATGAGGGTTATTTTCCTAACCAAGCTTTTTTTCCGTCGGTTTTAATGCCTTACAGAGAAAAAAAAAACTTCAATACTCATTTATTGGACGAGTTGACGAGAACGAACACGGATTTCAAAATGGCGGCTGTTTAACGCTTGCCTCATATTTAATCAAGGAATCGATCTCAATAAGCATGGAGTTCAAAGAAACTCTCCATAAAACTGGTGACAAATTTTCTGTCTTGATAAAGAAGATAATTGAAAATAAACTCCTGGTCTTTTGGATTGGGATTGGCTGCTTCAATGCTAAAAACGCTATAACTGAATTAACATCTTCACGCCGAAAGCAATTGTAATGTTGACATCGTGAAATGAAAGCGATCTTTGCACTAATGAACTCTACTTAAGCAGTAGTGAAAATAAGGCCTAAAAATTTTTATGGATTTGAACCCATGACCTCTGCGATACCGATGCAATGTCTACCAACTGAGCTAACAAGCAAACTGGGAGCTTGTCGTTAATTTGGTTCCGAACAAACCCATGAAGTGATGAATAAATGACTGTTATAACCCAGCTGAGAGGTCCGTATTGAGAAAAACTGTGCCTCAAGAAAGAGGGCACATTTTTTCGCAATACGGACCGACCTAGACTGGTGAATAGCTCTAAACTGAACAATTTTGAGTAAGCAAATGGTGGTAGAAAGAGGGGTAATAGAAACTAAAGAGAGAAGCTTCACTGAAAAATTTTTATTTATGTAGCAGATAAAGGTAATTCAGAAGGCTTCCAAAAAAACTTTGAAACATTTCCTTTTTAACAAGCATCTGTCACAATCTGACACATGTCAATTAGAGAGCGCGTAAAAATGGCAACACGTAATTAATAATGTAATTTGTGATAATCGGTATTGACATAAATTAATATTTTGCCGACACGGAACAGAGAACTGGGTGCGAGCGTAGTACGCGGAGGCTCATGGGTAGTATGTTTGTAAGAAGAGATCGTTGAGAAACTTGTGGCATTCTACGGTCAGCCTTGCCACTAGCACTTTCCCATAAGGTTTATTTTTATTGTGTAATTAGCCTGATATGATTTGTTTTCTTCATTCTCTTCATTGTTTATAGATCAACCTTAAAACCCCAAAGGTGGCGCCACTGCAGTTGGTCGGGGGTACACGGTCCCTATTTTCCTAACAAGAGGTTTTTGGGGTTTACGTGTCCGGCTTTGGCGCATGTAGGACGTTACTTGATGTATCTCTTATCCACTTTGTTGTAAATTCATTGTCACAATTAAAATCTATCTTGGGCCTGGCTGACCAACGCGCCCATGCCTCAACCTTTGAGTGTGTTCGGTTGTGTAGTGAAGGCAAAATCTAATCAAGAAGAAACTAGCGTTAGTGAAGTAGAAGCTCATTTACATAATGGATCGAGAGAGACATGAAATATTCAAAGGAATATTACTACTATTTAGTGGAGAGACTTCAACTTATTCAAAAGAAAATGATCGCAGTAGGTTAATACGATATAACGCTCTCAATATTTGTCACTCTGTCCGACAAGGTAAACTAATCTCCGTTTTGTTCCATCAGCGCCTAACATATAAGAGAATAAATTATTGACTGAGCCATCGGCTGAATCAGTACACAACGTTATGTGGATTAAATACCTGTATGCGAATAAGCGATAACAATGTAATGTAGCCGATAAAAATTCATGGTAGACAACAGGAAGGTATGTAATTCAAATTAAGTCTAAGCTGAGTATTAAAGGCTAGGAAATTTGTTGAAAAATTTCGTTTGGTGCATACCACATTCGACAGTTTGAATGCTTTTGGCATTTCGCATTGCTGGATAGAACTGGCTGTGAATTGCTCCTTGCATGCCGCTAGGCTTAGAGACAAAGACCGACACAGTCATATGAATAATATGTGAATGATATGAAAAATTACTCCTCTCTTTAAAGCAGAGATTTAATAACGATAGGGAAATCATGAACGAAAGGATGTGTGTTTTAAGTTAGTTTGGCAAGTTAGTAAGGGCTACGATTTTCATTCATTATGGCACTTAGATAACTTTTCGATATTCCGGTAGCTACAATGAAGCAACCTTCTTCCTGACCCTCAGCTTTGACTTCATCGTGCAGAATGAAGGCCTCAGCAGGAGCATGGCTTTCAAACGACGCAAGAGATAAATAATAGAAAACAGATCCATTCCCAGCCACTATTCAGACCAAAAGTGTACTTTCAATATTCTTAAATATCAATCTGCTAATTGCTTAATAAAAAAATCTTCTCTTTCAAGTCGAGGACGAGAGAATTTTTCAGTCACTGAAATCAGTGACGTTAATAGTGGGCGCGTGGAGCGGTACAACAAGAAAAAAAATACTCGCAGTTATTTCAATGACACACACAACAGGTTGTGTCAAAATGGTTTACATCAGCGTTTTCACCAGTCCATAATGACCTCAAGTTATCTATAGTTAGGCCGCAGCCCGATTTTTGCTGCAGTTTGCTTTTCTTATTGTAATGAGTCAAACATCTGCTTTGCAGGAAACGGTGCTGATGGCACTCCAGTCAGTTCCTGGCCCAAAAAGCATTATGATAGCGTCTACAACAGCCTCTCTTTAGGCACGGCGAACAAGAAGATCGAAACAATTCATCAGAAAATGAAGAAACAGCTTCCATACGTTCAAAATGACATCAGCATCATCAAAGAAAGAAACAACGCTTTATCGCGAGGTATAGTTACACAATCGATTATCATTTTTTTCCTTTCCATTTGTTTAGAAATGCTGCTTAGATAATAATGGATAGCCTATGGATTTTAACCTTTTTTGATCATGACTTACCGTTTATATTTCCAATGAATTCGCAGAAACTCTCCTCCGAGAAATGCAAAAGAAACGTCCAGAAATCCAAAACGAAATTGCTGCTATCAAAGAAACAAGACGCTTGCTGAAACTCAAGACAACTCTACTAAAATTATTCTTTTTCATAATTCCAAAAAGTTTTCTTTTGTTTTTCCGTTAATTGCAAGATCAAGATGCTTGTCATGTTACCTGCAAAGGTTTAAGTTGGTTCGCGGACAGGCTCTTGCAGAAATCTGTCAATTAAGATAGGGTTGCTTTCGCTTAAATCTTACGATGAATTTACCTTTTCTTCCAGCAGTTAAGAAGAACTGAGCTAAGCTTCAAAAATCTGGTAAAACAAGCAGCGGTGTTTATACAATCGACCCTGATGGTTCAGGTGCTTTTAACGTCTTTTGTGACCAAACAACAGCCGGTCCGGTTAGGGGGGGGGGGGGTGCTGGACAGTGTTTCAGAAGAGACTGGAAGGCTCGGTTGCTTTCCACCGTAGCTGGACTGATAACAAGAATGGGTTTGGTAACCTTTGGTTATTTTGCTGGGACTGGACAGGATACACCGTCTGACAACAATGAAAAACAAGCTCCGTGAGGATCTTATGGCCCTCAAGTGAAACACTGCGTTTGTACTTTCCAACGCACTTTCTACTCTAACCTAGTCTGTAGAACGATGTACAGCAAAACGGCAATTCATGGAGAATATTGGATTATGGCCCGAGTGTAACACCGTAACGCCACTCTATTAAATCAGATACTAGTAACGTCTACAAAAAGAAAAACTGAAAATGTAAACTGGAGAAAGCCGTGCCAGGAGGCCAGAAAAAACCTATCCTAAAAAACCCTGTGGGAAAAACGGATAGGAAATCTGGGGCGGGCCAGGCATGACTTAGTCCTCCGCCGAGACTACTAATTCAATAATTTATCGTAAGAAAACGAAATCCGAAACTAAAGAGCAATAGATCGAGCAACTTTTAAGCTATCATTAACAGTGTGCTTAATGTATCTGTTCTTTGAAATGGCACATTTCCAGTCGGCGTGCATGTCCAGAAGATCAGCAGAAGTACTCCTACACGCAGGATTTGAAGCGGCGCCAGATTTGATACTATGCGTGCCGTAACTAGCAATGTCATCTTAAGGCCATCGCAACTAGTATGCAGAGTCCTGATAGTTGTGGATTTGTGTAATCTGTCGGTATGTGTCGGTTTCCTGTAAATTGTTGTCCGTAATGATTTGTCGTCACGGCTTACCAGGCAGTTTAGGAAAGGTAGTTTATCATTTTCTGCGACTTCTCTGGTAAACTGTATGTAATTGTTTTGTTCATTAAGGTGGTGGTGGAATGTGTTGATTTCGCCTTGTCGCACGGCGGTAAATGTATCGTCAACGTAACGTAGTCAAAGCGGTATCGTTTGTCGGCAAGTCGAAAGGGCGCGTTTCCCTTCTGCATCACATGTACAACTACCGTGTAACTGTTTTTAGTCTTCACCGTTGTACTGAAATTAACTTGAAGTACCCTAAGGTTCAGTAAGGCCATCATGTTCTTTGCCAGTAGTGGTAGAATGGTATATGATGGGATAACTGGGGTAAAGTCCCAGATGCACCCATCACCAAAGCTGAAATGAAGATCAAGCCGGATTTCCCAGGAGAATAATTTATGTAAAATGTACGAGACTGTATAAAAAAGGTGACAATAGAATGTATTTGCAGTCTGTTAGTTGATTCTTGCGTAACTCACTGGATGATCGAGCGAAGTATGTCGAATCAAAGTGCGCAGAGGTTATGGAACCACTCAGCCACACCAACTGAGCCGTAGAACCTCCTCTTGTCCACATACATCATATTGAGTCGCGCATGTTGTATCCTTTATTTTTCATAGTTTTTTCGAACGTGATTGGTTATCACCAGCCCAATTTAAGCACTAATAGGACAGTGTAAGAGTCATGTTTGTAATTGGACAGAGTTGTTGTTTTTTTTTTTGTTTGGTTTGTTTTTTTTTCTTTATGAAAACGTATAAACCATGTCTAGTTTCTTTCTCAAAATTTGTCAAATTAGGACTCCGTGTCGTCCAATTTCGTCTGTTATTATACTGGTGATTGACAATCGGGCTACCGCTTTGCGGTCGTCCGATTTTGTTTTTCGCTCGTATAATTACAGACCGAATTGGACTGCGCTCGGTTCTATTACTATTATAAATTTATCTCTGACATCTTTTGCTTCACGAATTTAAAGTTTTTAGGCATAGGAGAACGTACTGCCTTTGCAACATTTTATAGGTGAACGCTGTAACTGAGAAAAATGACTGAGCCGGTGAAAGAGTTGCTCCACAACGAAATAGCCATTTGCGTATTTTTGAAAAGATTACGAAGATATGAACACGAATTTTGATTGACTACCGTTAGGCACACTAAATCTCTTGCCTATATGTTATCTTTCGATCGAAATCTAAGTAGACTTTCAAATTTAAGTATCTAGCAAATCAAACATCAGAAGAAAAAAGTTTGATGATAAAAGAAATCCGACTGGTTCTCACGAAATCGTAACCAGCTTGTTTTGGTTTTCTTGTTGCTGTTTTTTTGTTAATTTCATAAGCTGACAAGTTTTTCGGATTGTTGCTTCCTGCACTAACTATGACGTGCAATTCAAAAAATGATAGGGGAATTACAAGAACTGAAAAAAAAATTCGAAATTTTACCTAACAGTTCAGAGGTTTCTGTTTCAAGATATTCTCAGTTTATAGCCTAAAAAGGCAACTTCAGTTAATTTGCTCCAAACAAATCCGCATTATGTAGACACCGTTCAGTCAAATTGTTTGCATTTGTAGAGGATATTTATTTTAACAAAGCTTACAGCTTTGTTTTACTACCGGATATAAACTCAAGAAACGAGAACCTAAGATTTTTCCTTGTGATTTCGTGAAAATGGCCTAATCACGAGAAACTGACGTACGAAGATCAGGTCAGAAATAGTAATTATTTATCTTGTATACGTTATGGTCGCATCTCAACCTTAATTACTTTTCCTCTACAAAAAAATACCGAACTGTATTTTAAGTAAGCACCTAGATTGAAATATGCATCCTTCGATATTTGAAAGTTGATTTTTATCCCGTACTTTTGAGGTAAATGGGTCCCAGAGTCAGCAAAGCTTCATATATATGATCGCTGTTTTTTACGATTCCTGACTTATTTCCTTGAAATTTAGAGATTCTCAAGTATTGAAAGTTTCAAGGATTTATTATTGCAAGTTCAGCGCTTAACTAGTTTTCGTCCGGTTTCCTTCGTCTCTGCTCTGCTTTTTGTTGCGAAGCAGTCGTGTCAGTTCCTGTTGATGTCCAGTACAGGTACGTTCAGTCGTCCTGTTGGTACGCAAAAGAGAACTTTATGTTACGCAACAAAGAATAGAGACGAAGTGAGGACAACTTGGTAACGAATATCTCTTCTCGTCCCTTAGACAAGACTGAAATCATTTTTCCAAGTACCTGACGACGATACTACAACCACTGACCCACAAGTCCAGACGTAAACTGTAATCCACAGACGACTTAATTAACGCCAACAAGACTGGATAGACATTTGCCCTTTCTACTGTAAACCTACCCACACAGACAAATACCTCGCTTTCGATTCTCACCACCCTATTTGCCATAAAAAGTCTGTAGCCAAAACTTTACTCAGGAGGGCTAACTGTCTACCATCTTCATTCGATTCGAAGGCTGAGGAGAGGTAATATGTTTCTAATGTCCTAAAGGCAAATGGCTATTCAAAAACCTTTCTCCCCAACTGCCAAAAACAAGTTACAACTAGTAACTCTCTTGATGAAAGGGAACCAGCGACTGGTTTTGCTGTTATTCCTTACATTCAGGGTGTTACGGAACCCATCAAGAGAATTTTGAATAGCCACAACGATAAAGTGGCTCAAAAGCCTTTTCAGACTTTGGGGCATATTTTCGCCGAATCTAAGGATCCTGTCACGAAAGAACAACGAACCGACGCCATTTATTCTATTCCTTGCAATGACTGTGACAACGAATACATCGGACAGACCAAACGTCAGTTTGGTACACGTTTGAAAGGGCATCGAAAAGCGGTTTTCTTTTGCGAATGGGAAAATCCAGCTTTATCGGAGCACACATGCCTAACCAACCATACAATTGGGTGGGATAATTCTAAAATTATCACCACAAGACTAGTCGGCGTTACTACCAGCGCCTTTGTTTGGAGGCTTGGCATATTAACTCCGCCCGCGCTCCTTTTAATCGTGACGATGGCGGCTTGCTTCCTGACGCCTATTTACACCTCGTCGGAAAAAAGGCAGCTAATTAGGGATCATATAAAAGGACCTCTTGTTGCAGCGTTTAGATCATCCCTGATGAAGGCACTAGACAGAAGTGTCGAAACGTTGGGTCTATGAATTGTAATTTCTTCGGTTACATTCATTAAGTCTGATAACCAGAGTAGCATCAAACCATGTCTGGTTCCCGTGTGAACTTTAATAAAAATTAAACTGTTATGAGTTCAATTATACACAAAGTCAGATGGCTAGATCTTGGTTCCTTTTTGGTGAAATCAGTATTTATTTGCTTTTTTGTATCTCTCAACAAAACGGATAAGATCTTTCTTTAACAACGTAGTTTATAAATTCTACAAGACGAAAGATTCTATGATTATATGATTCTGACTAAATCCTAAGATTCTGAGCGCTGTTGCTTATCAAATTGTTACAGTGTAGCAAACTGAAATTGGCACAACTGAGGTTAGTTTTAGATAGTAGGACGCATTTCCCTACATCGTGAACTAAAATATTGCTCGGGCTATGAACATAAGCTTTCTACATAAGTATGCTTTGGCTCTAGTTCACTTCAAATCTTCCACTTATTTCATCCTCGGTGATGTTAATATATGTCCTCTGAAATTGATGAATCAAAGAGAAGAAGATATTTCAGGTTAGATGCACGAGTGAAGCTTGAAATGAAAAAAAATTGTAATCATATAAAAACAGCAGATAGTAAAGAAAATAGTAACAAGGCGGTAGATGAGAAAGAGATATAAAAAAACTCTTGAGATACCGCTAATTAGGTAAGCAGTGATACACCGTTTGAACCATTATAATCTGACGATAAACAAAGGTGATAATTATTCATAAGTTGGTTAGGTTGTGTTGTACGTAGAATGCAAAGAAAACGAAAAATACTGAGAATACTCTGCCAGTCCAATCACCTTGCTACAAATATTACGTTAAAGAATTCATATTGCAATTGGATAACATACAATAGTCCCAAAAATACGTGTAATCGAATTTTATTTGCTGATCCGCCCACACTGCCTAGAAAACAATAACTGAGTAAAGATTTAAGCCAATAGAATAAGACCCTTATGCATACCTTTCAACTTCTTTACTACAATATCAGTAATGCTACCATTCCTTCCACCATAGCGACCTTTGTAAACGATTCCATATTCTCCTTCACCTAGTACCTCATCGAGTACTTCGAGAGTACCTTGGTTTTTTTCGCTCTCCTCTATCTCAGTGAAGAGAGATGTTTGTATTTCGTCGCTATCCTTGTCACTATCCATCCCACTGTCTTGATACGAAATAATGTTGACATCACAGTGACCACAGCCATCTTCGGCACTTTGGTGACCATTTCGTGAGTTAAACAACTCTTCTGCATAGCCTTTTTGATCAAAGATGGAATTTAGGAAATGTTTATCTCTGACATCTAGTGGAGTCGGAGTCCTTCTTTCCTCGGACGATACTCTCGGTATCGAGTCAATTATCCAGTCGTCATGCGTATGCTTTTTATTTTTTAGCTGCACATAGTTATTCTTATTTTCACCAACTAACAACGAAGAGATAGCATTTACCTCTAAAAGCTCATTTTCTTCCGTATCAGCATTCATATCTTTCAGTATCATCTCAGCCAAATCTTTGTTGTCTATGCAGGCCACATAGATCTCTTCCGCACCTTCATTGCCCTGATATTGATACAGACAGAAGAGCAACATGTTCATTTGAGAGCAGTTTTAAGGTGTTAGAAATCGTTACAAATCCCCTGGCGATCGAAATGCCCAATTGTTCAAAACAAAAAGGATAATTTATTCTCCACTTTGAGTATTCTTGCGAATTTTATTTAACAGCGATTATAGTTGGGAAACAGTTTTGTGGGCGTTTGATCAAGTTAACTTTTAGTTGCTATGAAGTTCGATTGCACTCAATAAGTGTCACCTCATGGTTTCTTCTTGCACGTCGATACAAAAACGCCATAATGCATCCGCTCATGAATGCAATTATAACGCCACCACACACACCAAGTGCAGTAACCAGGGGAACAGAACGTTGTTGTTCCTTTATTGGCAGGGCTGTATTTGAAGAAGCTTGTTGAAATATGAAGAACAATGAAAAAACAGTGAGATTGAACACTGCATGGGATTATCCAGCGCATTATATGGTGCTGCAGGTCGTTTCGTCTCATAGTGTGAGAAACTGAAACCTTATTATCTGCCCTCTAGGATTTGCATAGAGCGAGGAAATATTAAATTTCAACTTTCATTTAATTGCTCAGTCGGCAAAAATGATGTTTTTCTTCAATTTAGATAGAGTAAAATCTCATACTGAGTTCTGCTACACGATTGCCCCTCAAGGAAAATGAATGCAAAGTGTAGTATCAACATGCAACCTCATCTAACTTTTATGAACAGGAACGTGAGATTTGGAAGCTATTTCCTCAGCGCTGCTCTTTGGGATACATATGTCCAGTATTCAAGTGAACTGTTCTAAAAAACTTTCTGTTAGTGCCTTTTGAAAGCATTTCTTTCAAGTACTTCCATCGCCTTCTCAGAAGAAATGGTCGTTTCATAACAAAATTTAATGCCAAGATTAGAAACATTGAGCATATGTATCACCAAGATACTTTGTGAACAAGAATGCCGGATATGATGCTTTTTCTCCCGCACTGTTATTTGCAAAGCAGTAATATTTCCCATCATCTTCCCTCTTTACACCCTTTATTACCAGCTGGCTATGTATTTGCTCATCGTCGAGAAAAATCTCAGCTACTCTAGTCCAGTTGTTAGATTGTACAGCACGTGCGTCAACGTTCTTTATCCATGTGATAGATGGGATGACCTTTGGCGGCGCAGTCAAAGGTTGCGTTGAAACCAGCGTCAACAGTTTGGTTCTTAGGATCCTCAACAATCTCTGGTGCCAGGGAAGCTTACACCGGCAATTTCAGATGACGATGGATATTTTTTTTGAAGAAAGAAAGTAAAATTTGAGAAGCCGTCAGTGAGTAAAGATCAAGTAAAGCAGGGAAGATGGGTAATTAAGGAAAACGCTAAAGGGATAAAGAGAGCTTCGTCACGATAAAGACATCTTGAAATAGTAAGACCACGCCTTATAGAAGTTCTACCATGTCCTATCGATTTTGTTCAAGCTTGTCTTTTTTCTATCCATGTTACTTATCCACTAGAGCACCCTGACTTCTCTTAGATATGGTAGCTAGTCCATGGAAGATAAATATCAATACGCAGCAAATTCTTAGTACGCACAATTCAGTGCACAAACCACTTGTCATAGAGAAACATAGAGCATTTGTCTCACCTGGATCCTTTGTGGACAAGAATGCCGGCTTTGATGCTTTTTCTCCCGCACTGTTATTTGCAAAGCAGTAGTATTTTCCATTATCTTCCCTCTTTACACCCTTTATTACCAGCTGGCTATGAATTTGCTCGTCGTCAAGGAAAATCTCAGCTACTCTAATTCGGTTGTAAGATTGTACAGCAAGTGCGTCATCGTTCTTTATCCATGTGATAGACGGCATAGGATGACCTTTGGCGGCGCAGTCAAAGGTTGCGTTGAAACCAGCGTCCACAGTTTGGTTCTTAGGATCCTCAACAATCTCTGGTGCCAGGGAAGCTTACACCAGCAATTTCAGACGACGATGGATATTTTTTTTGAAGAAAGAAAGTAAAATTTGAGAAGCCGTCAGTGAGTAAAGATCAAGTAAAGCAGGGAAGGTAGGTAATTAAGGAAAACGCTAAAGGGATAAAGACAGCTTCGTCACGGTAAAGACATCTTGAAATTGTAAGCCCACGCCTTATAGAAGTTCTATCATGTCCAATCAATTTTGCTCATGCTTCTGTCTTTTTTCTATCCATGTTACCTATTCACTAAAGCACCCTGACTTCTCTTAGATATGATAGCTAGTCCATGGAAGATAAATACCAATGCGCAGCAAATTTTTAGCACACGCAATTCAGTGCGCAAACCACTTGTCACCACGTTTTCTACTTTACCTAAGTATTATTTTTTACATGAAATATTTTCAAGAAAGCTGATTTAGATGGCGGGGTTACGAGAAAGTGAAAAAAAATCCCAGGAAGGTAGGTACCATTTGGTAAAATGTTGCTTTACTGTCAGTTAAATCGCCATTGTAAAGACGACATGCGATTTCTTTCGTAAGGTGAGAGCGAATTAGAGTAATAAACAGACGAAAGCTTTTAGAGCAGGAAATGAGATAACTTGTGGTTTCCGCGAGCAATGAATCATTCCGTATCACTCATCAGGTTTTATGCTTTCGTAGAAAAGGTTGTGGTTATTCATCGTGGTGAATAACAATAAAAGCTAAGTTTTTCGTTTATCTCACGATGTAGTCACGTGTGATGTAAATCGCGACATTTCGACTGCATACTGCTTGTCTTTTTTAGGTGATGAGGTCGACTGGTCATGCGTGATCTTATAAAGCACGATGCTCTGCCGTGATTAATTGTTATTCAACAGCTCTGACTGGTGCATTTCGATCCTTGCTGTCAGTCAATGATTTGCTCCCTCGGCGGTCCGCTGTCGCACGGCTCTCCTGTTGTTGTGTTTTCTGGGCATCCACGCTTCTGGAATTTCTATTCCACTATCCCTGTTGATGTTGTCAGGGTGAAGTCTTACATGAATTGCCTCTTTGACCCTGAGCGTGTAGTAATAAGGGTCATGATCAATAAACTTTACTTCATTCCAGAGTGGCTTATGTCCGGTGTTGTGGGCATGCTTTGAAACGGCGGAGGTCTTAGTACAGGAGGGTCGTATGTCTCAATCGTGCTCCTTAATTCTGTCTTGTATAGGTCTTCCAGTCTCTCCGATGTACACCTTGCCGCATTCACAGGGAATCCTGTAAACTACGTCATCTTGTTTAGCCGGGTCGACAGCGTCTTTTGGTCGTACTAACTGACCCTTAGCGTAGTCTCCGACTTGAAACCAGCGCGTGCACCTTGTTGTTGTAGGCAACGGCGAAGCTGTTCGGACAGACCTTTGACATAAGGTAAAACCGCAGTAGCTTTGATCTCGTTGGCGGGTTCGGCACCCACCAGAGCCTAACATCACGAAGGAGATGCGAGATGCACTTACAAGCCTGATAGAAGACGAGTCCATAATGGTTCTCCCAGCAGACAAAGGGCGCGCTAACGTAGTCATGGATACACACCTACCGAGCTAAGAATGTCTACGCTTATTGAGAACGGACCGTACCAGCTCCTCAACAAAGATCCGACGGACCGTCCAACCCACGAGTTGTCCGAAAAGCTGCTTACCTTAAAGCGAAGCAGATATTTATCAGAGGCTGTTGACAACAAGATCACACCCCGACACAAACAGCCGCCTAGAATCTACGGTTTACCGAAGATCCGTAAGGCCGATGTACCGCTAAGACCTATCGTGTCGTGCGTAAACACCTTTGCATATGATTTATCCACTTACTTAGCCAACATCTTGTCTCTTTTAACAGTAAAGTCAGAGTACACGGTGACCAATTCAGCCCACTTCGTATCCACCATCATTTCGATCCTTGCTGTTCACTCAGTGATTTGCTCCCTCGGCGGTCCGCTATCGCACGGTTCTCCTGTTGTTGTGTTTCTGATCGTGGGCATCCACGCTTCTGGAATTTCTATTCCACTATCTCTGTTGATGTTGTCAGGGTGAAGTCTTACATGAATTGCCTCTTTGACCCTGCGCGTGTAGTAATAAGGGCAATGAATGTGGCAAGGTGTACATCGAAGAAGACCTATGCAAGACAGAATTAAGGAGCACGATCGAGACATTCGACTCGCCCGTACCGAGATCTCCGCCGTTTCAGAGCATGCCCACAACACCGGACATAAGCCACTCTGGAACGAAGTAAAGTTTATTGATCGTGACCCTTATTACTACACGCTCTGGGTCAAAGAGGCAATTCATGTAAGACTTCACCCTGACAACATCAACAGAGATAGTGGAATAGAAATTCCAGAAGAGTGGATGCCCACGATCAGAAAACAAAACAACAGGAGAGCCTTGCGATAGCGGACCGCCGAGGGAGCAAAACACTGAGTGAACAGCAAGGATCGAAATGCACCAATCAGAGCTGTAGAATAACAATTAATCACGGCAGAGCATCATGCTTTATAAGATCACGCATGACCAGTCGACCTCATCACCTGAAGAAGACTAGCAGTATGCAGTCGAAACGTCGCGATCTACATCACACGTGACTACATCGTGAGACAAACGAAAAAATTAACTTTTATAGGTTTGATACTGTTTCGAAAATATAATTTTTTCCTCTTCTAATTATCACTGATTTTCCAAACTTTGATTGTGGCCAGGCAGTATGATTAAAGATCGAAAGATTAGAATGAGCTTTATGCTGGCACCGCATTTGCCAATTTACTTTATTATGAAATTTCTACGCAAATGTGTGCTCACCAACAAGACCCTTTTATGCGATTTAACTCATGTCATCAATTACTTTATTGCTTCTCGAGGAGATTACTTTATATTTTTTGCCTACCTTGCAGCTCAATTTCGACAACTTTTTGCTTGCAATATCCCTCATAATCATTCTGAGCCTCACAAGTGTAGCTTCCAAACTGTTCCATAGTCAACCTCCCGAGCATTAATGTGCAGCGTAGCTTTTTGACTTTTGATGTACCCTGCAGGCATTTGGCTCCAGCTGGTCTACCCTGAGGATCATACCACTGAATATACTTGGTCCATCTCCTTGGATAAAGCCGGTGGTCATCCCTTGGCCACGCTATGCAAGTCAAGTTAATATCTGCACTTACTGTTAATGTGCGGTTTGGTGGACTTGAGAAGATATCCACTTCAGGTATCACTAGACGGAAAAGTTAAAAAAAATTAAATGCGTGGTCCTCGAGGTAACCTTAATCAATCATAACGATGACTCAATCAATGACTTCATTATAAAGACTTGATTTGTGGATCAAGAGTGTAAATTTAGATTTGTAAACAAAAATGCAGTTGTTACCAACCCTTTTCTCTATTGCATCTGTCGCTCATTTCCTCGGATGAAAGGTTGCTTAGAGCACTGGCAACAAGTAAAAGCATGAAGAAGTTGCCAGCGTTTCCAAGCCAATGTGTGTTTAGCATTCTGGTCATTGGATGTTCGTTCACTTCCTCGTACAAAAGTTACCTAAATGTAAAATCGTTTGTTTGCTATGGCATAAGGCAAAACGTCTTTTTTAAAACCAAAGCGGGCAGTAGATGAAGGAAACGTTTCTTTTCATCAACATATTAATTGTCAAGTTATTACCAAACTTCCATAGGGGAAATGAGCCGAAGTGCAAAATGATAGGCGAGGGAGAGGGTTAAACCTGCTTTTTAGGATGTGGCTTTATCATTATTACTATTATCAGACTTGTTGTTATTATTTTCATTATTATCACCATAATGATAGCTATCATCATCATTATTTTTATTGTTATTACTATTATTATTATCATTATTATTATTGTATGCATTTTGGCATATGAGTCAATTTTAATGAGGCCGCAATAGCGGTGGCTATATCTATTAACCGAGCGAAAATGATCCCATTATTTTCTATTACTGGTCCAAAAAGCTTAAAAGAATAGAAGCATAAGACCTCATTTCAGAAAGTCTGTTTCGTGACCAAGAAAATGCAATGAACAAAAATTACAACCAGATGGCTTATAAGTTGTCTCGTGCAAAATGTCATATCTTGTTACCTACGCAACGATGCGCACGAAACCTGACCAAAATGTAAATTGAAGGTCTGAATAAAGCCTAATGAAAACAGAAGATGAGAGTTCGTCATGAAAAACTGATGGGAAAAACGTAAAAGAAATAAGAAAATCTCATTCACTTACCTTGTTATATTTTTATGATGGTTGTCGATTTTTTAAGTTTTATATTTTTGACACATTTCATTTCCCACGGGATAATTTAAGTGAGTCTTGTAAAAGCTTAAGATGTTCTTCATTTGAAGAAATGTCAATTTTCCCACTGATGTCTCAAATTGCTGAATCTCGATGAGTTTTGGCACTTAGAGACAGCTTTGGTGAGTTCTCGCGAGAATAGAGTATTTTAAAATATAAAAATTAATAAATAGTAAAAGTCGTGATGAGAAAAAGGTCATTCAACCCACCTCAAGTCTTTTGCTTGCCACAGCAGACAAGACAAAATGTGAATATATTTAACTTTCTAACGTTGGAATAAACATAAAGAAAACAGGTGTTTTTGCCCACATATGTCACAATGTAGATCTTTATCGATCCAATAGTATACCTAGCAGCTATATTTCAATTTATTTGACACTGCATGAGGCCACGCCTAGAGACCATTTAAGCTTCCACTGATGTTCATTAAACATGTAAGAGTGTGTTAAAATGGTTCTCAAGGTTTGGCAGCAACTGCAATAGACACATCTCCATGATTGCTACCCAAGTTTAAAATTTATGACCGAAAAAAAAACATATAAATGAAAAAACTCATCGTGCGTCATAAGGCATAAACTAGCCAGACTTATGAATAATAATGAGACACCTAAAGCAACTTTTTATCTCTATAAGTTCAAAAAATTTTAGATGAAAAAATAATCATGATCAAATAAAAATATAGAATGGTGCTTTTTGCAGATTTTACAGATGAGCCAGGCTGTTTTGGCGGGAACTCTGCATCGATCATTATCGCCCAGCAGTTAGTTTTCAACATTCGGAGTTTCCACTTAGCTGACGTGCACTTAAAGCAGATAAAATGATAAAGGGTTATGAGGGCTATTTTCCCAACCAAGCTTTTGTTCCGTCGGTTTTATTCCCTTACAAAGAAAAACTTCGAATGATTCATTTATTCGAGCAGTTGACAAGAACGAACGCGGATATCAAAATGGCGGCTTTTTAACGTTTGCCTCATATCTAATCAAGGAATCGATCTCAATAAGCATGGAGTTCCATAAGAGTGGTGACAAATTTTCTGTCTTAATAAAGAAGATAATTTAAAATAAACTTCTGGGATTGGCTGCTTCAATGCTAAAAACGCTATAACCACGCCGGGTCAGCTGTCGGCAATTTTTGATCACGCTATGTCGCCAAAGATGGCGGTCTGGCCGTTGTCATAACTGATAGCCCTGGGAACTAGTTTTGAACAGTATATAAAGAGCTCGCGTTGCTATCTGGGAAAGACCGGAATGAATTGAAAGCAGTATGCTGCAAAAATACGAAGAACGAGCTTTATTTTGATACTAAATTCAACGGCAAAAATTAAATGTGTGAATTTTCCTGTCTTCGCTTTCGCCCCATCATGGTGCCGTAAGGAACTGATCTGAAGATGGCTAACTTCAGCTTCAAAAGGCTTTTTCGTTCTACTGAACATAGCATGAAGTGTTGCAAAAATGGAAACTACAAACCTTCGGTAAGAAACGTATGTTTTTCGTTTTGGGGATTTCGATTCACTTTTTCAGAAATATTGCTTTTTTTATGAGTGGTTTGTGTCAGACTCTGGCACGAACAGACCGGTACTCAAATGATTAAGACTTACTTTCTGAACCTTCAACACTAGTGATATGCCTCTCAAGCGACAGCATATGACCGCATTGCTGTCGGGCAATACACGAAGGCAAGGAAAAGCTTGCAGGAGGAGTTCGCCAGAGAGAAAGCCAGCCTTTCTCAGCTTTCAAAAGAGGTGAAAACACTTCAGCGAAAAGTTCAGAGACTGGATGATAAGGTAAACAAATTAAGGATGACTACCTTCTGTTTGAAATGAAATTAATACGACTAGAATCCGCTCTCGCTACTGTATGATTTCCCTAATTTATTATAAAAGTATTCTTTGAAATCTATCGGTGATTATTTAGTCTATATGTTTCACTATTTAGTCTTATCAGCCCTTTATTAAAACACATCGACCTCATTTTGTAACATAATCCAGTAAGAAATTCTTCCAAGACAATCACAATACAAATAGACGTGTGGGTGAAGAGAAATCGGGTTTTATCTTGTAAACACTGTTACGTGTTAAGTTTTGTTGTTGAAGGCCAAGCGAACCAAAATTGCCAAATTCAATATGAAAATGCACACTACTGCATGCAATTTAATATTTGGAATATAATTAACATATCTATATACACAAACACAGAATCTTTTAGCTCTGCAAGTTTTGACAGCAATGTTTTTGAGACATTTTATTAACAGACGTAAGGTGTAAAATGTGGAGATTTCTAAGCTTATGGAATATTTTCAGAAAAAAGGACTGACTGAGAGTCAACAAAAAGAAGTTCACAACCCAGAAGGTGAAATACAAACATATTGTTACCGGTATGTCATGTTTGTTTGAAAATAATAATTATGGCCAGGAACAAGAGAAGTTAGGGTATTCTTTATGATACTGGGTAGTTTCTCTTAGTTTTATGCTGAGATGATAACTGAAACATGATGTGCAATTGTGAATATAATGCGGGGATATTTTCTGGATTACAGTATTAGAGGTGGCCATCGTCTCAAGTGTATGACACCATTCTATCTGACAATACAGAATTAGAAGCTATGAAAAAACAACAGGGCATAATCGGTAGTCTCTTTTTCTAAACAGTGACTCATGTATATCCACCAACTAACACTGTCTCACCTGAGACGTTAGAGCGTAGATGTAAAGAAACATTTGAAGCTGCCATGAAGATTCATGGAGGAACAATTTCTAATAAAAGACCTGCACTTGATGGTCTCTACCACACCTTATCTAAAAAGTGCAAAACCAGTGTTCTAGGTGATTATGTATTATCTAACAGTAAGGTTACAAATTATATCATCAAGCAATGTAAAAAAAATCAGTTGGCAGAATTTGAATGTTCAAAAAATAATGTATCGCTTAGCATAGCTACTTACTATACATCTGGGGTAATGGGGAAAAGGAAATACCAAGCGGTGAGGCTAACATCATCAATGAAGTCCAGTGATGCAAAGAGGGGGGGTAAAACAGCTATCAAGTTTATGCCAAACTGTCCCATACCAAAACCTTTTACTTACAATTCTCTTGTGAATGAAATAAAAAAGATTGATGTAGAAAAGATCTATTCCATGGAAGAAGAATTCTCTAAAGACATAGATGATGAAAATATTAATGGATGCTTTAGAGACTTAAGAGAGTATTTGCCCTGACTAGCAAAATTTTATTTGAACATGCAAAGGAAACGCAAAGGTGCATTAAAATGGTTTGGAGAAACAGAGGGTAGGTTTCTTGTTGCATTTGAGGGGGATGGATGCCCTTTTGGTAAAAACGAATCTGCTTGTTCGTTCCTTATCAGCTTTCTTAATGTTGGAAAGAGAGTGGCATCCAGCAGTGACAATATTTTAGTCTTTGCGGGTAATGTAGAGGAGACCTCCCTTATTGTGAAAAAGTACATTAACTTTGTATGTAAACAAATCAAGGATTTAAAGGGATGTGAAAAGGCTGAAATTTTCAGGCATGAATTTATTATATTGGTTGGGTTACCTGAGCAGCATCATGAACCTTGTTCTTACACTCCTAGCAAAAACGATTATATTCCTCAAAGGGTTTTTAATGACAGTAACTACTGCTACTGTGGAGTACATAAAGCTGATCCTACTGATAAGAGCTGCTGTTTATGTAGTGATCATCTCATGGCACTAATTCATAAAAGTGTGAAAGAAGGAAAAATTGTTGCAGGATTATCCTAGTTTCAGATATTGTTAATACAATCAAACGAAGGTGAAGTGACATGAATTGTAGGTAAACTCAACGATAAGTTTTGAAGTTGTGGGAGTTTGCTCGTTTGTTTGCTGCCATGGCGCGTGTAAATCAGCCATTTTTTCACAAAAACACTAAAAATCAAATGAGACACGCTAACAAGACCCATGGGGAATTTTAATGCGGCTCTTTCTCCTTGAATTAATTCGGCTTTTTGTGGTGCAGTTACTGTACAAAGGGTCAAATTGAACTGACTTGCAAAGACTTCCCGAGAGAGTATTTGTCATGTTTTTAGAAGACTGAAAACTTTGCTCACCGTTTCACAACAACAAAAAAATTGTTTGAGAGAATTTAGATATCAAATGAATGAAAGTTCCATCGATTTATTTAATTGAACACAACGATTTCAATGTGACAACCGAAAATGACCAACAGTTTAACAAGGGTGACCACCAGAGTGAAGACTGGATAAGGCACCGTTCTCTCATTTACAGAAACTATACAAGAGACTGCAATTCTAGAGTTAGCCTCCACAGGAATACCACGAAGTGTTTAAGGTTTTCGACTAAACATCTCAGTGCTACACCATCATCCCCCCAGATGAACGGATGTATAAAAATTATATGCATGGCAACACGTAAGTAATACTAATCAAGAGGAAACTAGCGTTAGTGAAGTAGAAGCTCATTTACATAATGGATCGAGAGGGACATTAAATATTCAAGATAACACCTTTGGAAATGGAACTTTGAACAATCATCAAGACCCGCAGGATCCCGCGCGCAACGCGTCGCATAACGAAAACCAGTCAAAATGAGAACACTTCCTCCCAAAAATATTATTGGCCAACGTCATGTCTCTTGTGCCAAAGATCGAAGAAGTATCCGAGTTCGCTGTGCTTAATGATGTTGATTTGGCATGTATTACTGACACTTGGTTGAAAGATCGCATAGTTAACAATGTAGTAGAGATCCCTGGCTACTCCATCATTCGCCGGGACAGAGAAGAGGTTGAGCACGGCGGGGATATTCTAAATACTAGCTGATCGATGAACTCAAATGTTGCGAAGAACACGAAATTCTATGGGTCCATCTGAGGCCAAAGCGACTCCCCCGTGGGTACTCCTGCCTAGTTAGGGCAATTGTTTACCTTCCTGATCCATCAGCTGAGAACGATAGCAGCATTCGGAACCACCTTTCTATTTCTCTGGCCCTAGCAGAGTCTATGTATCCGAACTGTGCATTAGTGGTCGGTGGTGATTTCAATCGCCTGAACTTACAGCTCGTGAATAACCATTACCATCTTCGGCAAATTGTGAAAGTTCCTACACGGAAAAATGCTACTTTGGATCTCATTCTTACAGACTTTGCGGCTCAGGCGTAACTATTTCAAGTGACCTATCTTGGAACGCGCATATCACAGAAGTGATAAAAAAAAGGCAGCTAAAAGGCTCTATTTTCTCATCCAGCTTAAAAGAGCCCGCGTTTCTCAGAAAGATCTTTGTCTTTTTTACATCGCAGGTGTGCGCTCCGTTTTCGATTATGCTGTACCTGTGTTTCATTATGCTCTGCCTGCCTACTTAATGCAAGAACTAAAACGCGTTCAGAAAAGGGCAAAGCGAATCATCTGCCCTGACATGGAATATCAGCACGCGTTAGCGCTAACGAACCTACCGTCCGTAGGGAGCATCATAGTGATATTTGCAAGCGTACGTTTGAAAGTATTTTCAATGATAGCAGCCATAAACTCAGGAAATTACTGCCACCCTAAAAATGAAAGCAAGCACAATCTTAGGCACGCGTGGTCCTTCAGCATACCGCGCTGTAAAACAAACAGATTTAAGAATACAATCAAAAACGTTAATTTCCTGCTCCGGAAGCATAACAAAAGTTAAAAATTTTTTTCCAAACTCGGAGCTAAAAATTAAAACTTATGAAATATTTCGTCCGTATTTCGACCGGACTTCATCAGTCAATGATATGAATGTTAAAAAGATGAATTTTAAAAAGGTTTTTTAACGCCTCTTGGGGGTTAGAATTGTGTTATAGATAGCTGCTAATTCGTAACCATTGTCTCTGTTTAACGCCGGTTTCGTAAGTTTAATTTGAATAGCTTCTTTTATCCTGCGTTTGAAGGTGTTAACTTCGGTTGCTGGTACTTTTGTCTTATTTGGGTCCACCGAGTGGCCCTCTAGGCGACAATGCTCGTGAACAGCTGATGAACTTCTTGATTGGTGTTCTTTCACTCTGATTTCCAAAGCGCGGGCCGTTTCGCCAACGTACTCCTTGTTACACTTCTCACAATGGATCTGGTACACAGTACCGCATTTCTTGAGATTGACAGTTGTGTCCTTGACACGTACCAATTGTGATCTTAAAGAATTGACGGGTTTATGAATAAGTGTAACATCGTGTGACTTGAACGCTCTTTGCAGGCGTTCCGAGATACCTTTGATGTATGGTGTTGATGCATAGATTTTCTTCTCGTTTTGAGGCTCTTCGGTATCTTCTGTTGTAGATTTTGGATGTGGTATTGTTAGCATCCATTCTGGATAGTTATTCATTTTTAGAGCTTGCTTGACATGCTGTGTTTCTCTAGTTCTGTCCTCGTTTTCCGTAACCAAGGTCTGAGCTCTCAACATCAGGGTGTTAACCACAGCTCTTTTGTGTTGTAGATGATGGTTTGACTGGAAGTTTAGGTACTGGTGTAGTTTTATTATGGCTATGAATAGTTTTATTATGGCTTCATGCGCCCTAGTGGATACTGTTTAAATTATTATACTTTTAACAATATGATTTCAAAAAGATGTTTATAGTTTTTAAATGTTTTAGATATTATTATCATTAGCATGTGCATTCGCTTGATTTTGTTGTTGTTGTTGTTGTTTATGTAGGTTCCTGTTGAGCATTTAAACTCCACGAATCTCGATGACATTGCAAGGTCCTCACATTAAGATTAGTCAGTGAAAAAAACCAGCGACATCATGTCGTATGGCTGTATTAGGTTAATATGACGATTGCCGACAAAGGAGCTGTTAAAGGTCTAGGACAAGATGCTATCGCACTGTGATACCAAGGACTTCCTCTGTTTGTACTTGTCTTGCAATTTCGTGATGTATTTCTTGGCTGAAGCAGATTGGAACGTACATTAGACAATTTGAATTTTTTTTTTTTTAATTTTTCTCTACATTAAAAGGAGAAAATTTGCAGGGAAGCCAATACTTTTATTGTGCTTTGGCATCTTTTGGTTACTTTTCTCTATTGTATTTCTTGTTCCGACAGGTTAAACGTACCTTCATTGCTTTGAAGTCTTGCCACTCAATTTCTCTTGTTGAAAGGGACGAAATCTAGTGGAAAGCCTCTGCTAGGTTGTTGCTAGAGCATGTTTCAGAGCATGTTTCTTGATATGAAATTATTTCATTCTTTCGCTGCTCTCTCATCTTAAGGAGCGGCTAAAAATTTGTTTTTCATGCAAACACTAGACTAACTACATTTATCACGGTGTACATTACTGAGAACAATAAAAAAAAAACTACTGTTGTTTACCTTTGTTTTCTCTGTAAAAGAATAAGATAATCAATTACCGCAGCTTACTTAAAGTTGTGGTCCATTTCTATTTTGGATTAGAATAATATTTTACAAGGAAACAAACTACGCAAGTTGCGTGCTATTCTCTGTTTATTTGTTGTTGGAACTGCCCTGGAATGATCTCATGACAAAGCCTTTAAAACCGCATTTGCTTGGCAGTTTTCAAACCAATCTAATCCTGGCGGTTGGAGTTGCAGTACCATTTCCCTCTTAATCATAAAGTCATGATATCCTTCATAGAAAAAGGATTTCTTTCCGCGCTTTTGGTGTGCTTGATGCAAAACGGCGTCATCGAAGGTATTTTTAATTTTCAATATTCGATTTGTATTCAAACGATTCCTCTCGAAAGGTCCCGAAACCTTTCAAACTATCTTCACTGACTATCGGTTAACAACTTCTACGTTGGACTTAATTATCAAACGGTACTTTTCTATCAGTACCAAAATGATTACTTGATGTATCTTAAAGCTCTTGTGATCAGTGTTGCCTTCAATAATCGTTACGTTTTTTAGAGAATAAGTAAATTACGCGCCCCACCCCTGAATTTAAGGCCCATTCACTTGGCGTCGCTAATGCTGAGACATTTCATAGAGCTGAGGCCTGGCTATACAACGAAAAATATTAGTAATTGTAATTGATCAGATTCCCAGAGCAATATCTCAAAGTCAGTTTTAGTCCTCTCAAGATTATCACTTACCATAAGCAAGCTTTATTCAAATGAAATAATGCTGCTGAAAAATAAGAAAAAAACCTCAAAAGGACACGTTTCCTTTATAGTTCACAATTGCTTGGTTCTATACTCGTTTCATTCATCATCGACTGCCTTGTAACATTCAACGCGTTTTTTAATAAGTATGGAGAGTGGGAATAGAAAACATCCCGCAGCAGGTCACGTAGCCGTTATACTCCACTGATACTTCATGTATTCAAGGTTAACTCTTCAATCCTTTGACATCCATTGTTTCGAGTATTGTCTCTTGTTTTAACGTTGCTCTCTCATCTCATGGCATATTGACCTTCATTTCCTTTTAGAGATGAGATGGGATGAGATGTGTAGTGTGCTAGTCACTGCACTCGTAATATTCTCTAATTTTACTCATATTTCCGATTAAAAGAAAAAAAACAACTGCTTTAGTCGAGTGCAAGACCAGATTACAGTTTTAGCATGTGATGTGTAGTGTGCTAGTCACTGCACTTGTAACATTCTCTCGTTTTAGTCATATTTCCGATAAAAAAAACAACTATTTCAATCGAGTGCAAGACCCCATTTCAGTTTTAGCATAATCTAGAAAAAATGTCGTTGGCTTTCGTAATTGACTGACTTTTGTAGTTTTATTTTATATTTGCTTTCAGTTAACTCGGCGAAAATGAATTAACAAAACAAATTTATGGAGAGAACAAACAACAGGCAAACTTGCTTTCCATCACCCTTTCCACTTCTGGCATAGATTAGTTTTCTGAAGATACATTGAGTCACGTTCCAAAGCCTCACCACAAACAAAATTTGAGATACTAATCTAGGCTAGACCTAGTCAAGGGTCAGGCCCGATAATTGAAAAAATACCGAGTTTTCAACTCCCACATTTCATTGTTTAAACGCATTGATTTGATTTTTTCGAGCCTTCTATTTTAAGTGTAATCCCTTCAACACAGCACTCACATTTTTGCCAATTCTGATTTTTAAAAAATGCTCTTTCCGCCATTTTAGGCGTTCAGAGGGGTAAGATTGACATGCAGGTGAGAAATGGTGACCTAACTTGCCAGTACGTGTCATTCAGCAGCAAATTCTCAGGAGATGGAACTCCCGTCAGAGTATTTGCTTCAATTAATCATGGAAATAAAACATCAGGGGTCCATGATTTAGCTTTCATTTGGATCGAAGATGTTACAACGAGCCGTTTCAAGGCCTGTCTCGTACAAAGTGGCAAAAACTTAGAAAGTAACAGCACTATGATTGATTGGTTTGCATTCCAAGGATCACAAACGGGAGTATCTCATGGCCAAGCTATTTTTAGTTTTTTCACAACTGGATCACAATGCAATCGGGTTAAATTCACTCAGGTATGGATAACTAAAGCATTATAGTCGCTGAGTTCATAATCTAGTCTCTCAACGTCTCGTGATGTCCCCTTCCGCTAAAAACACCTTTCGTCTTCCCTTTCTTACCCAGTTTTCTCTGTTTCTTCTGGAATTTCTCTACTTCTTCTTTCTGTGTTTCTCATCAAGTTTTTCGTTTCTTAAGTATTCCTATCAACAGTATTTCCAATCTTTGCCTTTGCAGTATTTCTTTCGTCGTTTCTGTTATCTTTGTGCACTCATCTATTTTTCTTTTTTATTTCTTTTAAATAAGCCGTTTACATCGATACCTAAAATTCACGTGACAGTACAGCATGGTACTCTAAACCAAGCTCAGGACGCCATGAATATTTGGATTGCAAACGTCTCCACGAATCATTTTGAAGTTTGTCTACAGGAATCGACGACATTCGACGGCCTTCACGATAAACTCTTAGTGGTATGTTGAACATAGCAATTAAAAAACAGTTATCACACGGTCAGGAAGTCTATGATATTTATTTTTCTTTTTGCAGAACTGGATGGCCTACGAACATTACCCACTATCCTGGGAGGCAAAGGAGTCCTCAGCCGTAAGTTTTTCCGAAAACGAGGTACCATCTACAAGAGACAGTTACGCCTTGTGTAAGGTATGAATTAACCCACGTTAAACTGCTATAAACTTCATCACATAAAAAATAATCGAAATTATCTCTGCCAGATAAATCAGGAGCCGAGACCACAAGCTAATTACCGGAAATTTTTCGATATGTACCATCACGTACGTCATACATGGTCATCTAACTCCAAACGGAGAAAAATAGAAATATATCAAATTTAGGAGCTCTACCGCTTATTATAAAATTATGAAGATGAAAGCAAACTTTTTAAAGGTTTTAAGACCTTATGGAATGTGTTCCCCCCCTCCCCCAATAGATTCCACAATAAATCCTCCAATAGCAAACCTTCAGTAACAGTCAGCTTTTCTGGGGGAACCCTTCATCATTTAATTCAAGCATTGCCATTCTTCGGGAGACGGAGAAGTGGCAACACTGAACGGTCTTTACATGGAAAAATGTGAAGCAACAAGCTTAAAAAGAACTAGGCATAAAAATATATAATTTGTGCCAACTTCCATTTTTCAGAATGTCACTTTTTCGATTCCATTTTACTCTGCACCTTTGTTACTTACAACTGTCGTCAATGGTGACGGTAACAATGCAAACAACGCTTGCTCAGTGAAAGGGCCTATAATCACTTGGCTGGAGGTGAGATGGTAAAATATTCAGACACTTATATCATTAGACCTTATATGGAAACCAGGAATTAGAAGATCAAAACAATTTGGGTTTCATCCAAAGACAGAAATGAGTAAAACAAAAACAGAAACCAAAATTTGCGAAGTAAAAAATCAGGCAACCGCTACTACATGGTTTTTGGAGGGTTTTTACTTGGTACATGGGACAGCCAGGACTCAAGTTAAAATCTCATTAAATAGTTTAAAAAACAATTGTATATGAATTGTCAAAATTAAATTAAATTAAAACAGAACTAAGTTTCTTTGTAATCTAAATCAGCCCAGAGAGTGACGTGGTAGGTCTCTTCTGATAATATGACAAGTTTTACAAGACCACTATCGTGCAATTTTTCAACATTTTTGGTGAAACTTAGGGAGGACGACAGTAATTGAGTTATACCCACGTAGCGGTCAGAAGACTTGCTTTGACCTTATGTTTTTACCACATTTTTTCGCCTTTCTTTCTTTAAAGGAAGTGACTACCTCTTACTTTCGAGTGTGTATAAAGGATAGTGCCGGATATGATGGTCAGAGAAGCAAAGTACTTGTTGATTATTTGCTTTTCGGAGGTATAATTTTATAATATAAATATCATTAAATTTACCAACTGAAATACATTTAGCTGATTTCGACGATGTTAGCCATCACAAAAGGCATTAGGGTTTGGTTTCGCGCAAAACTCTTAATAAACTCTCATCGAGTAAGTGTTCGTTAGCAAAGAATTCCAAGAATTACACAAAACAAATTTTCAGAAGATGATAGTTATTTTAGATAAAGATAACAATTAGATCAAGGAAACCAATTAATTTCAATTTAGAACACGTTATCTTCGATTACTCTTTTTACTGTGACACCTTAAATTGTGTGTACTTCAGTTTGCTGTAGGTGTAGAAACCAATCCTCTTCCTAGCCCCAGTCCGCGCGGCCATCTATATAGCTTTGAATTTTCGCGCGGATCTTGCAAATAAGAAAGGTCTGAGCTCGCGTAAAGGTATTCGCAAGTACATTCTTCAGCAGTATTTCAAAAATCTTCAGGTAGATTGCTCTTTCGTCGAGTGATCCGTGTTCCTTATGTTAGTAGTATTGCCTTGGTTGTACATATTTCTTGTTATTTGTATTTCCTATGTTATTTCCGATCTTGTAATTAGTCGTTCCGTTCTTGATGTACTAATACTTTACTTAGAACCCACTGGTAATGGCGTGGAAATTAAACTCCTCTTAAGCTTATCGCTGGTGCGTTGGTTATAGTAGGTATCAAGTAAATTTCAAACATTCATTTTCGGAGCTGCGAAAGACTGGGACAACCGATTGGCGCATTGAAAAAAAGGAAATATTTCGTCTATTTTCAAAGTAAAAAAATGAAAAATTTTAATTATCTTTAAGCAATACTTCTAATCTTGAGACTGTATCATTTGCAGATTGTAAAAGTTGTTCTCTTTTAAGATATTAATAGCAAACTTAACCATTTATTAATTTTATTGAGGCATTTACTCATTTTATCGAGGCCCACTTAAGACCGTTTTGGCGAGTTGGGTTCCCTTTTTAAATAGTGGCTTTATTATTATCATTACAATCACCATCATCATCGTCATGCTTACTATAAACACAATCATCAATATCATTATATGGAGTGGAAGAGAGCTAAAAATATTTGCGTGAGACCCTTAACGTATACTCAGCTATTTGCAATCTCCCGTCTACTGCTCACTCTACCGGTACCGTTATATATTGAAGCCTTTGTATTCAGCTTTTGCTCTAAACAAATGAATATGTCAATTGCAGATCTCGATCCTTGTTCGAATGCAAGTTGCAAGTATCACAGCCATTGTGTATCCTTGTCTCCGAACCAATTTACTTGTGCTTGCGAAGGCAGTTGTCCATCGTATGAGGAACAGGTCTGCGCATCTAACGGTCGCACATTTACCAACTTGTGCCTTCTCAAGCAAGAAATTTGTAGAACACGTGGGAATTACACTAAGTATCATCCTGGAAGCTGTATAGGTACATTCTTATTCAAATCTAAAACCTTTAAATCGGCTTAGTATTTGTTTTAAGGCCATTTATTTTAGAGCCTTTTTCTGATGGCTCGAACATTAAAAGAAATACTCAATTTCTTTTTCTTAAATGTCCCACGCTCAATAAAAGTATTTAGTATCTTAATTTAAAAATCTTGCTTTGTTGGACCCTGACCACCAAGCGTACACCAACAAGGAGAATATTTCGCGCGTCTGCCGTTGCTCGCAAACTTTTCGAGGAGAGACTACCCGGGCTTTTACGTAAGGAAACCATCCTGATAGCTAGCTTTACTTTTACATTTTAATAGAAATGGTATAATGGACTGTTAAATTATTGCCCTTAAACAAAACTTACGATGGTGATCTGAGCCATGACTTAATATATATATATATATATATATATATATATATATATATATATATATATATGTATTTTTTTTTTTTTTTTTTTTAACCGGAGGGCTCAAAATTTTGCATCTTCCCTATTCTAATAATAATTGTATACTTTAGGTTTCCCTCTTCAGAAAGGAAGACATCAATTCGGGAACGTTCCTTCTTGGGCAGAAGACCAGTGTGAGGTCATCCAGTTTAAACCTTTCATATTTTACCCTGACCAGAAAATATACGTACAACTTACTGTCAATCATGTGAACTATAGTGACTCCACTGTGGTACATGAAGCCACAACACCCTGGGTTGAGAGTGTCAACAGCACTCAGTTCACAGCTTGTGTCACTCGAGCTGGGAGGAATGATTACCCCTCGGATAGCTTTGCCACAGTTGATTGGGTCGCTTATCAGGGTGCTCCGTCTGGGGGAATGGCAGGCGAGAAATGGTTCTCGAGATGGTGGACTGGAACTAGCTGTCAAAAGGTCACCTTTGCCAAGGTAATGCTATTTTAATGCTTCAGTAGCACTTACCCTCAAAACTCCGAAAAAGAAAAAAGAAAAACTTGACTTTCAAGCTTTTAAAGCAATGAAAATGCTCCTCACGTGCACGCAAAGTTGGTTACTCTTCTCTTAGCTGTTGGAAAACTACGAGAAGGGAAGGAAAAGAGATGTAAGCTGAAAAAGCTCATTGATACTCGCTGGAAATTCAAATTACCTTTCTTTAAGTTTGACTTGGAAAAGACTTGAATTTCATTTGGTCTCTTGAAAAGACTGCTTGAAAATATTAGAAAATGTAAAACATATAGAATTTGTCGAATTCCTGAAACTGTGAACGATACTTTAGTGCCCGAAAAGAGTCTAAACTTCTTGGCTTGTAGTTTTATAAAATGCTATCGAATCCCTTCGTTACTTTCATCCAACTTTTTGGTTGCATCCTGTACATTTTTTTAGGGAAAATTTTCTCAGCCACCGACGATTTTTGCAACAGCCGAGCACCACAGATCCCGCCTTAAGCACGATGCCACCAGTTTGTGGATGGAAGATGTCTCCGTAAATTCCTTCAAGATTTGTCTTCGTGAGCTGCAGAATTTTGCAGGGGTACATGACGACATATCGGTGGTGAGTGTTTTTACGTTTTAAGACATGCAATTATTAGGGGCTCACTGTTTACAAAGAACTCGACGTCTTGGTGTGATCAATTGTGAGGCAATTTTCAACACAAGGACCTCGGCACGAATAAATAGAATCGAGCTACCGACCATCATTGCATTAGTTGCACTTCACAGAGGAATGCGATCGCCTGAAGAGGCTTCTCTGAAACTTGAATATGCACCGCGCTTTATCACAAATTTAAAAGCCGCTTGGGAAAGAATTCCATTAACCTCTTACTGTTCTTAAACAGAGTATTAATACTAAAGAAAGAGAGGGAGTGTAATACATCCTCTCTTGTCCCAAAAGTAAATTCTTGTTTTCGCCATTGTTTTCTTTCATCAAGCAACTCTACATGTAATTAAGTATGCGGTTGCACATAATAAACCATTAAATTATACAGAAATCTTTCCGCCACTTTCATTACCCTATTCTTTTATCCATCTTAGTGCATTGGTTTTTTTTTTATTTAGAACTGGCTTGCGTTCGAGTCCCTTCACGGACCATTGTTTTCAGAACACAGTGATGTAAACTTTCAGAATAACCTTTCACCATCAGGGATTTATAATTTTGCCTTCTGTAAGGTGAGTTCAACACTGAGTGATTTGGAAAAACATGTATGCTAGCAGTAATATGTTTCTCTGTTTGTACATGTTGTTTTTTTTTTGGTGTGTATTCAGTAATCTTCGAGAGTTTTTATTGCTTTTGCAGTTTTATTAATTGTCATTGTCTCGTTGGGATCATGCAAAGCATCTTGTATCAAATAGGACGACTCAGTTTCCTAGAGGCAAGCTCCAATAACAAGATGTCTTATTTCATTCCATAGGACGTGAGTTTCAAGCGAAGCTACGAAAAATCACCAACGGTGTTGGTAACAGCCAAACATTCTATCAAAGGAGGAAAGGTAGCCGCAGAGTGCAATGGAATTGTGAGCTGGATTGAGGTAATCCAGAGAGCTGTCATAAGGGAAAAAAGATTTCACCATCCCAAAAATCATTGAGGCTAGATATTCATGTTTCAAGCGTGGAAGAATAGAGGCTGATAAAGTAATAAAAATTGTTAATTGACGCCATTTTCAGATGAGGCTTTCAATAACAGTATCACACTCTTACAATTATCTGCAGAAAAAAGAGGGAAAAATCGCAAGCATGTACTACAGCTACCTTTATGAGACTATGATTTCATGTTTGGCCCTTCATTATGACATATTTAGCCCCTACTGAAACAGAAACAGAACTCAATTTTCTACAGCCCTAATTTTCTCACATTTCGTTTGTTTGTTTTTTTTTTTTTTCAAGTTTATCACCCCCTCTAGATTCCGCATTTGCGTGAAGGAACTGTTCATCCAGCATTACGATCCATTGTTGGTATCCTATGCAGTGCTATCAGGTTAGTGAATATTTCTACCCCTATTCAAAAGGCATTCTTGGCAACGTTACTATTCATAACAGGTTTTAGGCCCTTAATACTCCAAACTAACATAAATTAGGGTTTAAATGTACAAAAACAATCAAAATTAATAGCAGCTCACGTGTAAAATAGCAATGATACGGGTGCAAGAGGTGACTTTTGACATTCTTCTCGCTCCGCGGTGAACTTTATTAACCAAACATAACCCAATCATGACGAAAACGTTTAGGAAAGCGTCGATGAAAAATTATCGCATGTCACTTGTCAGTTGTGGGTGTCTGCAGAATAACGAATAAGTCTTGATAATTTTATTACGGCTGTTATATGCCATGGATTACTTCAGATAGAGGCGTCGAGACAATTTCATCATGATTCTCGATCTCAGAAATACGCGGAAAGTAGTATGCAGTCGATATTCATTTCATGTTGATGATTGATTTGTGCAGGACGCCTAAGAAAGGTGCATAATACAGTTTTAAAGTCTTAAATCGTACCAGTGAGGCCATTATAGTAATTGTACGCATCAGACTCTTTGACAATAGACCGATCTCTTAATATCACAAATCTCACTCTTAACCATTTATTTTCCTCCTCTTATCTCAAAAGATGTTTGTGAGGAGAAATGGAAGTATTTCAATGGATATTGTTACAGGAAAGTATCTTCTTGTGATTCGTGGACCAACAGCCAGGGTACATGCGCAGCCCTGGGGGCTAATCTTCCCAGTATCCACAGTCAAGAAGAGAATGTTTATGTTCAAAGTCTACATGGCGGGGAGCATTCTTGGCTGGGGCTCTCTGATATAAATACTGAAGGGAAATTTGTGTGGAGCGATGGAACATCGTATGACTTCCATTACTGGGCGGAACACCAGCCAAACAACTTTCACGATGAGGACTGTATTCATACGCTTGGTTTCCTTCAAGATCATCGATACGAATGGAACGATGTTAACTGCAGTGACTGTCACAGATTCACTTGTAAGAAAGGTAAGACATAATTTTAGGGCCAAATTGAATCTAGCAACAGTGATGAAAAATTAACAACATTTTTTTAAATCTTTCACTCTACATACCATCTCTCCCTGTGACTGATAAGGACAGACATTTTTTTTTATCTTCAAAAAGGGAACTGCGCGACGACTTAAACTTCTGCGTCAGATAATCGACCGCCGCTGAATTGTCGATTTCTTTGAGCAATTCCTGAAGAACAGCATGATCTCATTGAAAAATGAAAAAAAAATCCCTTAACGTATTTTGTCCAGTGAAACCATGGAGATTACACAGCTTGATTTCTAGCTTTTCGTCACAGACTTCAACGAATGTAACGATTTCTTCAACGATTGTCCGGTGAATACCTCTTGTGTGAACAGTGATGGTTCATACGCATGTCGATGTCCTATTGGTTTTCGTCTAGAGGGGAAAAATTGCTCAGGTTTGTCAAATTATAAACCTTCATTTAGAAGAAACAATAGTGTGGTCTTGAATAAAATTAACACGTAAAACCGTAATACCGTGATTGGTTGTCAAACCATTTTGTTTTGGTCTAAAATTGAAAATAATATTAATGCTAGTTCACTTTCGTAGTTTCGTGATAAAAATTGATTACATTTCAGATTCACGAGGAATCGTTTGAAAGATTTTTTTAAAACATTATACTGATCAGTCGAGCCATGACATGTATTTGAATTTTTCATCGCTAATCTAAAATTTATTTTAAATATTACACATATTATAAAAATAATATTGTTTTTCATTAAAACAGATGTAGACGAATGCAGTTCAGGGTCATTTTCCTGCCATGCAAAAGCTAAGTGTGTCAATACTCCTGGTTCCTACTCTTGCATATGTTCAGCAGGATACAAAGGAGATGGAAAGATTAATTGTAACATACCAAGTAAGTAAGAAATCACCTCGAAGGGTCAACATATTTCCTATCTTCCTGGTACTAACGAAAAAAAAAGAAGAAGAAAAAATACCTCCCGAACTCTCGATACCTCAAGGAATTGTAAAGGAAGGTGTGGCAGGGAGGCTTTAGCTTTCGGAATCGAGTAACATGCAATACAGAACACACTCGCCGAGCAAATGAACACTTCTTTTCGACCTGTTTATCAGTCTACTTTCAAATGCTTAACGTTCTGGATTTTCAATCAACAGCTAACTGCGCAGGGCTGTACAAATCTGGTAAAATAACCAGCGGTGTTTATACAATCGACCCTGATGGCTCTGGTGCCTTTGATGTATACTGTGACCAAACAACAGCCGGTGGGGGTTGGGTAGTGTTTCAAAAAAGACAGGATGGCTCGGTAAATTTCTACCGCGGCTGGATCGACTACAAGAATGGCTTTGGTAATCTGAATGGTGAGTTTTGGCTGGGACTGGATAAGATTCACCGCCTTACAAAAACAAAGAATAAGCTCCGGGTAGATCTGATGGACACCACAGGCAGCACTGCTTACGCGGAGTACAACATGTTTTCAGTTAGCAGTGAGAGGACTAAGTACAAGCTTAGCCTTGGGACCTACTCAGGTAGGAGAAGAATGTTCGACACCATTTGATAGAGGCTTAAGTGCTTCGTCGTGAAATTTTGCATGTGAAATTAAACGTGTTCGAAAAATATTTTTTCACTTTAAAGATGGATTAAAATATGGTAGGGTACAATTGTCGTTTATTCATAAATATTGGTCTTTGTGCTCGATGTCCTAAGTATCGCTCGCGGCTGCAGTGCACCCGAAAGAGACGAATAATAGCGAAATTTAGACGAAAAAAGCACAAATTCCACACCACTGCATCGCCAACCTACAAATAAACTTCAATTGCTCTAATAATATCTTTTCATTTAAATTAACTCATGGCATCCGTAGCCTTTTTAGATTGAGTGAGTTCAGGTTAACTTGAGTATATTATTGAGGGAATAAAAAAGACGACAGATTAGCGAAATATGATAACAAGTAATATGACCTGTGCAAGTAATGAGCTTGGAACTGATAAGGGCAGAAAAATTCCATATCGTGGTCCCCAATGTTAAGGTGACTCCTCAGTATGCAATCCAGAGACAAATTGATGCTGATATCATGGATTTTACTGTCTCCGCGTCCATTACTGTTGATAGGACTACCACATCAACTCCATCGTTATTTGCATTTAAGACCTTGTCTACAAACAATATTAAATCGCTTATTCATAACTCAGCATTGAAGTCCTGCCCACTCGACCCTATGCCCTCTCGCTTGGTCAGCAAATGCGATACTCTTCTTCCAGTCGTTACCATGATCAAAAATTGAATCATTAGAAGCCGGTCACTTTCTCGAGCGCTGAGTGGAAGGAGGCGCTAGCATGTCCATTACTCAAGAAGTCCGGTCTCGATATCATATTGAAGAATTTGAGACCTGTAAGCAATAAGGCTTTTTTTATCGAAGCTCGTCGAGAAAGCAGCTTTACATCGGCTACACGATCACATGGTTAACATGAACTTTTGACCGACTACGCAATCGCCTTAAAGAGAGAACAACAGCATTTAACTGCACTCCTAAAAGTCGAAAAGCAAAATCCTACCTAAAATGAATAAGCAGCTTCCAACTCTTCTCGAGCTTTTGACATTGTGATGCGCAATTGAATATTTCACATTGATAATTATACAGTCAATAAATACCATATTTTTATATAATAAGTATTAGTAATATATTAGAAGTAGTAGTATTGTTATTATTAGCATTATCATCATCATTATTAGTATGATTACTATCATTATTTTTATTATCATACATCATTATCAGGCAGCAACTGCTTCAGTTGCCTTCACTCAGCTAGCCTGGCTAATGAAGGGATTTCGCATTCCGGCCCGCTCTGTAAGTAAAAAGGGAGTTAACATTGATAATGCTAAATTCGCTTTTTCCCGTGCAATTCAGCCATCATCGAACTCTTCTAACACTTTTTGGGTGGCTTTTTCAGGAACTGCCGGCGATTCTCTTTCTTATCATCGTGGCTATCCCTTTTCAACCAAAGATCAGGATAATGACGTAGATAGTATTAACTGTGCTGTGACTTTCAAAGGAGCGTGGTGGTACAAGAACTGTCATTTCTCTAACCTGAATGGACTGTATCATCATGGGAAGCACTCATCTTCTGCCGATGGAGTCCATTGGTATCACTGGAAGGGATATAACTACTCCGTCAAGAGAGCTGAAATGAAAATTAGACCAGCCTGAGTTTCATTTTAGAACGTCCTATTTTGTTTCCATTTCAATGTTGTTTATTGTAAATTGCTTTTTTATGAACCAAAATTCACTGAAACAGAGTTATCGTAACAATGAAAACGATTCTGTATCGTAAAGCAAAAGATCACGTGAATGAGCGGGTCATATTTGTCCATATTGATTTAGCGGAGAGACTTCAACTCATTTAAAAGAAAATGATCGCAATGGGTTCATACGTATGATAGAACGCTTTCAATATTTGTCACTCTGTCCGGCAAGGTAAATTAATCTCTGTTTTGTTCCATCAGCCTCCAACATATAAGAGAATAAATCACTGACTCAGCCATCGGCTGAATCAGTACGCAAAGATATGTGGATTAAATACCTGTATGCAAATAGTTGATAATAATGTAATGTAGCCGATAACAATTCATGATAGACGACAGGAAGATATGTAATTCAAATAAAGTCTAAGCTGAGTATTAAACGCTAGGAAATTTGTTGAAAATCGCGTTTGGTGCACACTATATTCGATGGTTTGAATGTTTTCGGCATTTCGCATTGCTAGATAGAACTGGCTGTGAATTGCTCCTGGCATGCTGCTAAGCTTAGAGACAAAGACCGACACAGTCATATGAATAAGTGAATGATATGAAAAATTACTCTTTTCTCTATAGTAGAGAAATTTAATAACGATAGGGAAATCATGAACGAAAGGATGTGTGTTTTAAGCTAGTTTGGAAAGTTAGTAAGGGCTACGATTTCTTTCATTTCAGCACTTAGATAACTTTTCGATATTCCGATAGCTACAATGAAACAACCTTCATTTTGACCCTCAGCTCTGACTTCTGAATGACTCACTCATTATCACGGCGTGCAGAAGGAAGGCCTCAGCAGGAGCTTGGCTTTCAAACGACGCACGAGATGAATAATAGAAAACAAATCCATTCCTAGCCACTATTCAGACCAAAGGTGTACTTTTAATATTCTTACATTTCAATCTGCTAATTACTTAGTAAAAAATCTTCCCTTTCTAGTCGAGGACGAGAGAATTTTTCAGTCACTGAAATCAGTGAAGTTAATAATGGGCGCGTGGAGCGGTATAACAGGAAAAAAACTCTCGCAATTATTTCAATGACACACACAACACGTTGTGTCAAAATGGTTTACATCAGCGTTTTCACCAGTCCATAATGACTTCAAGTTATCTACAGTTAGGCCGCAGCCAGAATAAAAAACAAGTACAATGACTTCATTTTTGTCCGATTTTTGCTGCAGTTTGCTGTTCTTAGTGTGATGAGTCAAATATCTGCTGAGCAGGAAACGGTGCTAATGGCACTCTAGTTAGTTCCTCGCCCACAAAGCATTGTAATAACGTCTACTAGAGCCTCTCCTTAGGCACGGCGAACAAGAAGATCGAAACACTTCCTCCGAAAATGAAGAACCAGCTTCCATACTTTCAAAATGATATCAGTATCATCAAAGAAAGAAACAACACTTTATCGCGAGGTATAGATACACAATCGATTATCATTTTTTTCCTTTCCATTTGTCTATAACTGCCACTTAGATAATAATGGAAAGCCTATGGATTTTAACCTTTTTTGATCATGACTTCCCTTTTATATTTCTAATGAACTCGCAGAAACTCTCTTAGAGAAATGTAAAAGAAACGTCCAGAAATGCAAAACGACATTGCTGCTATCAAAGAAACAAGACGCTTGCAGAAACTCAAGACAACTCTGATAAAATTATTCTTTTTCATAATTCCAAAACATTTTCTTTTCGTTTTCCGTTAATTGCAAGATCAAGATGCTTGTCGCGTTACCTGCAATGGTTTAAGTTGGACAGGCTCTTGCAGAAATCTGTCAATTTAGATAGGGTTGCTTTCGCTTAAATCCAAAGATTAATTTACCTTTTCTTCCAGCATTTAAGAAGAATTGAGCTAAGCTTCACAAATCTGGCAAAACAAGCCGCGGTGTTTATACAATAGACACTGATCGGTTCGGGTGCCTTTAACGTCTGCTATGACCAAAACACAGCCCGTCCGGTTGAGGGGGAGGGGGTGCTGGACAGTGTTTCAGAAGAGACTGGATGACTCGGTTGATTTCCACCGTAGCTGGACTGATAACAAGAATGGGTTTGGTAACCTTTGGTTGTTTTGGCAGGGACTGGACAGGATACACCGTCTGACATCAATGAAAAACAAGCTCCGTGAGGATCTTGTGGCCTTCAAGTGAAACACTGCATTTGTACTTTCCAATGTACTTTCCAGTGAGAGGACTAAGTACAAGCTCAGCCTCGGAAAATACACAGGTAATTACAATGAATAAAATAGAAAAAAAAAAAGATTAAAAAATCATATTCAAAAATATTATTATTTTTATTGTGTGCCAATATCTAAGTTATCTAAGATTAAAGTATCTAACGTCTAGTTTCGATGACAACTTATACAACTTATAATCATACGAAAGGATGAGCAAAAACAATGAGGCCAACTGTAATTCGGAAATGGCCAATTGAATCTCAATATCGAGTCTAACCTATAAATAAACGTAAGGGCTGTAACCAATAGTGCGGTATTTAAAATTTATCATTTTATCAAATTTTGATCAACAAATTTTGATACAGATTAATTTTGTATACAAATTTAATTTTGATACAAATTTTTAATAGATAGCAAATTTTGATCGAGAGCCAAATCACAGGCTTGATTTGATACAATTTTTTAATAGATAGCAAATTTTGATCGAGAGCCAAATCACAGGCTTGATTTGACACAAATTTTTAATAGATAGCAAATTTTGATCGAGAGCCAAAGCACAGGCTTGATGAAACTGAGTCCCGAAAGGTTATTGGGCCAAAAGAACTGATAAAACTAGGGAAAAAAGTCTTGTTTAAGACTCTCTCAAAGTAAGATCCAAACCAATTCGAAGGTGAAGAAGAAAAGGCCCCTATGGTGTAATGGTTAGCACTCTGGACTTTGAATTCAGCGATCCGAGTTCAAATCTCGGTGGGACCTTGAACACTTCTGTAGTGTATCTTTACAACAATAATAAACAACAACCCATTTCATTTACCCAGGAGCCCATTTATCCCATAACATATCAATGCAACAACAGATATAAATTTTGATCGATAGTTTATGTGTAAGGGACCGGCAGCAGAATTAACCACAGGCTTGATGAAACTGAGTCCCAGAAGGTTATTAGGCCAAAAGAATTAATAATACTAGGGGAAAATGTCCTGTTCAAGACCCTTTCAAAGTAAGATCCAAACCAATTTGAAGGTGAAGGAGAAAAGGTACCATGGTTAGCACTCTATACTTTGAATCCAACGATCCGAGTACACTTCTCGTAGACATTTTTATTTTCTATACCTTAGAAAGCATACTGTACCTCTCAAAAGGTTCGGTAGGGAATTTGCATTGTAGTTGTCTCTACCGTCAAAAAATAAGTTTGTTCGCTATCAGAGATGGGGTTTTGGTATTTTATGAAAATAGTCAATGTCCTCATTATACCCCAAGAAAATATTCAAAAGGCATTTCAACCAAATAGGTCTTATTTATAATTGAAAATTCACCAAATATTGGCAGCAAATGGTTATTTTGGAGTCTATTAACACCCCTACTATTCAAATCATGCCGAGTTAAAGTTACCAATTTCATCAAACGCCTTTTGGGTCAGACAAAATTAATATGAAGCCTAGTTGCATCCTTGAACGAAATCTCAACTGTATCAGATTCATAGCAAAGGTAGCTGTACTGTTTAAGTCTAAGATTTTAAAATTTGACATTGTTTGGCTGAATCTTTATGTAGTCTTTTTAGTGGTAGTAGTATAGGAAAATGGGGCTTTTTGCGAAAGTGACTTTTTAGCAAGATATTCCCACTGCGCTTGAGGCTAAAATTTTTGCAACAAAATGTCGAACCTTTTTAGTGTAGAACACGTGACCACTAGAATATTTGAAAAGTAGAGAAACAGACTTCGCAAATAGGCGCTCTTATTCGTTCACTCGTCGAGCAAAAAAAAAGGAAGAAATTTATGATCCTTAACCAATTTTGGATTATTTTATATATTTATATTTAGTAATTCTAGTGCTCGAAATGGTTATATCTCATTGCGCACGCTGCTTTTCGAAAGGACTAGAGTGTTCGTTTTTTAAGGTTTCATAGACGCACAAAATAGTGATTCTTTGAAATTGTTATGTAAAGATTTGCAGACTCTCTGTGAGGCCAAGTTACTTTTAAGAGTCCTCAAAAGAAATCCTTCCCCTTTCCTCAAAAGAAATGATTTAACAGCCGTCTCACCGATCGTTAAAAAGTATGCACAAAACTTTAATTCTCTTTCCTTAAATTATCGGTCTTGAGGAAGGACGAACAAGAAATTCCGAAAAAACTTTACTTCTCGAATGTCTTTTTTTCAAGTTTTCCATTTGCTTCTGTTTTTTTTCCTATCACTATTACTGTTCCTGCTATTTAAAGAGGCAGTATTTAACTCCGTTTTAAGAAAGTTCAAGAATAACACCCCACGGCAAACGACCAAACTTTTGGGCTGCTACTTTCCACTGTTTTACTCTCGAGTGTAAAAAGTATGCATCAAGAGTAACAGGAGAGTTTTTGCAGCACGAAAGAGGAGTAATTTCATAAAACTCTTGCTCAGGCTGACTTTTAACAATACTTCCTATTTTAACAAATATTTTTTTTAAAAATAAAACACCTGTCAATGCAATGAATATTAATCCTGCCACCCGCATAGTGTCGAGTCGAAATAAATTGACCAGCCGATACATGTTTTAATATAAAATTGGAGTTGATCTAGAGTTAACTTGCCTCTTTAAGTCTTTGAGAGGTACGATTACTCCTCATTTCTACTTTTTTTCTACACAATTTATATGGGAGTTTTAAAGAGTCTTCATGTCATACAGGAACTCGTCCGTGCGAGTTTATTATTGGACCACCAATTAGATGTACGTTTGTAATTATGCTGTAGGTAGAATACAAACCCCTTTTTAATTTCCTATAATACTTGTCTGTTTCTCCAGCACTAAAATTGTAAAGACAAACCATTTGAGTGATAAATATCTTTTTTTCGATTAAGTGTACTCATATCTCTCTTTCATTAGCATTTTTTGTTGTTGTTTTGGTTGGATACAAAAGCCTTTGAAAGAAAATTCAATTTTTCTCATTATTATTAATATTCCCGTAACGACTACTCAAAACTTTCATTTTTTCCCGCATACCAGTTTCGACAATCAAACGTTCTAGTGTTTATTTCCTATATAAAAAAATTGCCTTCGATAAACCATAGCTACCATTATTTTGTTGCACTGCGTGGGATTCGACCTACAAACGATTCGCAGATGCTACGGTTTGGCGCCATAAAGAATTTGCATTGATAACTTCCATCATTTTGAAGATTTGTCATCTTTTCGATTATGAATATTAATTCTAACATCAGCTTTCAAAATAAAAACCTGTCTTGCGTCGCATCGATGTCATTTGTGTCCAGTTTTTCTCACGAAACCATTTCCTTGTGGAAAGAAGAAAAAACTGGCACCGTGCAGTCGGAAACCTATCATTTGTCCTCTCTAAACCGCCCGGTATGAATACGACAAGCACGCAAAATTCTACTCTGGAAGAGGACTGTTCTGGTGCACTAAAAAATGTTGAAATCGCAATTTTGTCAGCGATGAACAGTGTGTTGGCGCTCATTTCCGTTGTTGGAAATGCACTCATTTTGGCAGCCATTTACAAAGTTCAAAGCCAGAGGACTCCTTCCAATGCGTTCGTTGCTTCCATGGGAGCCGCAGACTTCTCCGTGGGTCTGTTTATGAACCCGCTCTGGGTTGCAAAGAGTGTTTTGAATATCTGGAAAAGTGACAACCAGCTTTCGACTGCCATTGAAGTTCTGACGATGCAGACAATTGTAGCCACTACCTTCAGCTTATGCGCAGTAAGCGTGGATCGCTATATAGCGGTGACTAGAATGCGTTATATTGAGATTATGAATTGGAAACGCATCCGAATCATAATCCTTCTCATCTGGACCTTTTCCATACTGTTTGCGTGTTTCCGTCTCCTTATTACAGATCCCCTTCAGCTACCAAAGCTGTGGCTGGCCGCTACAGTAATCACTGTCATAGCGCCTTTAACGCTCATCTCCATCTGTTATTATCATATCTTCAAAGCAGCTCGATTTCAAATTAGTAAAATTTCAGCCTCTGAAGAAACTAGGATTAGTCCCGATCAAGCTACCATGCAGCTTAAGCACCGTAAGGCAGCTTTAACAATAGGAATTGTTGTTGGTGTTTTCATAATTTGTTGGACCCCAAGTTTGGTGATCTCTCTCACTCAGTTCTTTACTGTTAATAATTGCCAGAAACTTATGATAAATGGCTACTGGTTTTGGGGAGCGCTGGCAGAGTTTAGCAACTCGGCTTTTAATCCTTTCATATATTGCATGAGAAGCAGGGACTTCAGGAAGGCTGTAAAGAAGGTGATTGGTGATTGTGTCTATTAAGTGTAACTTTCACCTATAATGAGCCTTGAAATAACCAGACAAGTACACAGTTACGATGCGAAGGCTGCTGAGTAAAGGATAATTTGCATGAAGAACTTGTCACTTAAAGGTTTGAAATCGAAGTATTTGCGATTTTTCTGCTTAAGCCGGTAAGTATCAAAACTTCCTTTGATACTATAAATATTGACAAACGAAATTCGCGCGAAGAGCGATACTATGATCAGTTTTAGTAGTTGAAAGTTCTGGTTAAAAACTCCCATAGGCAAAATATGTTTAATGTCAGGTATAATTGAACGACAAATATATTAGCATATTTATAGAGACTATTGAAACTCCAAACAACGTCCCTAATACATAATTTTAAAAGATAGTTTGGTTGTTTTATGACAATATGACAAATTATTTACTCAGCATTTCGTAAAAATTTTATCTCCCTTCAAATACGCCCCGCATCCAAGCCAAGATCCTTTTAGTCAATTTTTTATTGCAAATGTAAATGTCAAAAGAACAAAGAAAAAAGAATAGCAAATATTATCCCGTATTTTCAGTTTTACTTCTCAACGGAACAAACGCTGTTTCTTTAGAAGAAGATAAATTGTCTCCAAGTCTATGTGACAAGTTAATCTAACTGATGTATCTTATGAATGTAAAAAGCACAAGTAACAAGCCAATATGACAAATTATTTACTCAGCATTCTATTAAAAAGTTTATCTCACTTCAAATACGCGCTACATCTAAACTAAGGTCTTTTAATCAAAAATTTAACAGCAAATGTAATATTCAAAAGAACAAAGAAAAAAGGCTATCAAACATTATGCAACAAAACATCTTCTCCCGTGTTTGCAGTTTTACTTCTTAGTGGAACATATGCTACGTTTCTTGAGAAGAAAATAAATTGTTTCTTAATCTATGTGATAAGTTAGCATAACTGATACATCTTATGCATACAAAAAGGGCGAGTAACAAGCGCTGCTGGCATCGAGTTTGCTCTCTGGCTAATTTGTTACAAAAAGACGTCAGGAAATAATTGCCTCAAGATGTCAGGTGTTAACAATGGGAGAAATGTCGGCAACGTTATCTCCAGACAGTCTGAACCGCTCGGATCTCGCTTTGGAGATATACCTCTGACATCTGAGATGATCAACGTGAACCTTCCTTGTAAAAACTAAACAACTGTTTTAAATGATATTGCATTGAATCTGAAGAGGAGAGTTGGTATTCAGCTCTTTAGAGATGATGGACTGCAAAAATAAAGCTCATCGAGCTAAATATATGGACCGCCCAGCTATGCTGTCCAATCACAACCTATGAGAAGTAACAGCTCATTGAGTGTTTTTTCACGAGTCACTCACAAAATCATATCACCACAAAATAACTACTTACCGTAACGAAAAAAACCATAGATCTGTAATATTAGCAGCAAGCTTAATCTGGAGAGCTTTAATTAGTCAAAGATTACACGGGCATTCCTCCTCAGGGAATATTACTGTAGTTCATTCACTGTTCGGAGCTACGAAGCAATGGCTTTGAAAGATATTGTTCATCCAGTTGTTAGAAACAATCACACATTACGCGCGTGTGTTAAAAGCTGGATGAGCGTTCGATTTTGAAACCATCCTTTACATATTTATCTCTCTCTATTTCTTGCTCAACAAACACTTCATTTCTATCATTACCCGATAAGGATTCGATTGTCGTCAGAAAATTCGACTCGCAGTCTTAAGTCTTAAAAGTCACTTTGACACTTGTTTCTTCAAAACGAAAAAAAGGCACACATTGTGTTAGGTTGAACTAACGAAGGAACAAGATGTATTGCCTTAGCATTGGTTGCCGACAGTTAGGCGTTACAATTTACGCAATTATAATTTATAGTTTTTGTAAAAGCTAAGTTTTTCGTTTGTCTCATGATGTAGTCACGTGTGATGTAGATCGCGACGTTTCGCGAAGGAAAACAAGTCCTTTGAATTTTCGAGATATGAGATATGAGATACGAGATATGAGATATGTGATGGTGTATCGACCTCCATATCCTTCATTATAATAAAGTTCGGATATAACGCGCACTGTCATTGGTTGAAAGAGCGTGCTCTATGAGAGTATAGAGCATAGAGCTGAGCTAAAGCTGTCACGCCATCTGCCAATTGTACTATGTTCGAGCTTTTCCAGGACTTCTTTTTAGCTTTTTTCCGATAATTGAAAGTGAAATTTTGGAACTGAAGCGAGCCGGCAAGTAGCAACAGAAGAATCAAACAAATATTTGCAAACATACCTGGCGCCGTAATTTACGTCATTTAAACGTGAGCAGATACGAAAATACTCATGGGAAAAACAAAAAAAACATTCCGAGTTTTAAAGATTTTCACGCTCAGTTAGATTGCAAGCTTACGCACGGTAATAAAAATCAAACACAGCTAAAACTCGTATAGCATATAAAGTTCAGTGTTCAAAAAAAAAACAGAATAAAACAGAAATGATGAAAAATTTAACCAAACTGGCTCATCGTGGCGATCTCCGGTCATCACAGTAAAGCAAGCTTCAGAAACTAAATTGGCCACCCTTCGAGTGAAAAAATAAGAGCTTGCTCTGATATCCTTTTCGATACGTTGAGTGGAAAGTCACATCAGTCACTGCAGCCGAGTTTTGCGGCGCTGTCATCACGAGCGATCTTCATGTTCCGGTGAATTCGGCTGTCGTTCATTCAAAAAACACTCGCCTTGAACAGTTTGTTTTCTACCTTGTCATGTGAAAAAACTCGCGTGTTTTTATGAGCCATAATTCGGCTAAAGTTTTCTGAACATTTCACTTCAAGATTCTGTATTAGAGACTTAAAAACTTCAGGCAAAAGTGTTAAATTCGACTTGCCGAACTATTTTAGTTTGTAAACTATCGTAGAATGTGAACTTTGATGGTTTTTTAACTTTGATGGTTTGACACTTTTGACAGCGTTAGTCTTGTACAGCCAATCAGATTACTTGAACGATTCTAACAGGGATTCTGATTGGCTTATTGTAGCGTGCTTTATGAGAGTATAGAGCATGCTGACGACACTGTTGTTCGCTTTGGAAATAAAGTTTGTTTTGAAAATTGAAAGTAATGCTTGGGTAATTTAACGGATTCTTTATTATAAAACAAATAGAGAAGCCTTGACTGTGTTCTGTTCTGTTATAAAGCACTTAGGAAGTGGCTAGAGCACTCAAGAAGTGGGAAGAAACACTTGACTACGTCTCGTGTTTCTCCCTACACTTCTTTCGTGCTCTAGCCGCTTCCTGCGTGCTTTATAACAGAACAGAACACAGTCAAGGCTTCTCTATTTGTTAATTATAATAAAGTTCGGATATAACACGTGCTGTCATTGGTTGAAAGAGCGTGCTCTATGAGAGTATAGAGCATAAAGCTGAGCTAAAGCTGTCACGCCATCTGTCAAATTGTACTATGTTCGACCTTTTCCGGGACTTCCTTTTAGCTTTTTTTCCGATAACTGAAAGTGAAATTTCGGAACTGAAGCGAGCCGGCAAGTAGCAACAGAAGAACCAAACAAAGGTTTGTAAACATACCAGGCGCCGTAATTTACGTGATTAAAACTTGAGCAGATGCGAAAATCCAAAAGGAAAAACAAAATAGACATTTCGAGTTTTAAAGATTTTCACGCTCAGTTAGATTGCAAGCTTACGTACGGTAATAAAAATCAAACACAGCTAACACTCGTATAGTATATAAAGTCCAGTGTTCAAAAACAAAACAGAACAAAACAGAAATGATGAAAAATATAACCAAACTGGCATAACTGTTAAAATTCATACTAATCATGACGGTGTCGGAGCGAATATGATCATGCTGAAGTTCATTGCGGCTCGCTCATCATGGCGATCTCCGGTCATCACGGTAAAGCAAGCCTCAGAAACTACATCGGCCGGCCTTCGAGTGAAAAAATATGAGCTTGCTCTGATATCCTTTCCGAGCCGTTGAGTGGAAAGTCACATCAGTCACTGCAACCGAGTTTTGCGGCGCTGCCATCCCGAGCGATCTTCATGTTCCGGTGAATTCGGCTGTCGTTCATTCAAAAAACACTCGCCTTGAACAGTTTGTTTTCTACCTTGTCATGCGAAAAAACTCACGTGTTTTTATGAGCCATAATTCGGCTGAAGTTCACTGAACATTTCCCTTCAAGATTCTGTATTAGAGACTTAAAAACTTCAAGCAAAAGTGTTAAATTCGACTTGCCGAACTATTTTAGTTTGTATACTAGAATGTGAACTTTGATGGTTTTGAACTTTGATGGTTTGACACTTTTGACAGCTTTAGTCTTGTACAGCCAATCAGAGTATTTGAACCATTCTAACAGGGATTCTGATTGGCTTATTGTAGCGTGCTTTATGAGAGTATAGAGCATGCTGACGACACTGTTGTTCGCTTTGGAAATAAAGTTTGTTTTGGAAATTGAAAGTAATGCTTGGGTACTTTAACGGATCCTTTATTATAAAACAAATAGAGAAGCCTTGACTGTGCTCTGTTCTGTTATTAAGCACTTAGGAAGCGGCTAGAGCACTCAAGAAGTGGGAAGAAACACTCGACTACGTCTCGTGTTTCTCCCTACACTTCTTTCGTGCTCTAGCCGCTTCCTGCGTGCTTTATAACAGAACAGAACACAGTCAAGGCTTCTCTATTTGTTAATTAGACCCCGTTTCAACCTCTGTCTTTTTTGGTGAATTCTTTCAGTTTTAGAGAATGTTGTTATGTGTCCCGAGGCCCTTGTTATCTCTGGGGTAAAATTTCCGCACAGCCCCATCCTAGATTATACATTCAGTTCTTGAACAGAGAAAACAATGACAAAAACAATGCATTTCCATTGGGAAAACAGATTTGTTTTACAATAGTATGGGGCTGTGCGGAAACTTTACCCGCAGGGTAAAGTTTCCGCACAGCCATAACATACTGGATAAGTTTGCCCCGCTGAAAACAAGGACTATGATTAATCGTCCAAAGGTCCCATGGTTTAATGATGACATTAACGTCGTCGCCTTGAAAAGAGAGGCGTGAAAACTGATCTCCCTGGTGACTAGAATAATTACCATATAGTTCGTAATCAGTACTCTGCATTTCTTAAATCTGCACGTGTGAATTATTATTCAAACCTAGCGGTTCTTCCAAAGCACACTGACGCCACAAAGCTAGCAAACGTATTTGGCACCTTCTTCCTCAAAAAAATTTAAATCATAACGGAAAATCTTGACAAGTTTCAAGTTCAAGAACCTCGACTCATTCCTGTTACTCCTAGGGAGAATCTGGAGAGTCTTTCCGCGCTATCCATCGAAGAAGTGTCTAAGATTGTTCGAGAATCCTCCAATGCCTCTTGTCGGCTGGATCCTGTTCTTACATGGCTACTGAAGTCCTGTCTTGATGTATTAGCGCCCCCTATCACTGAGATGGTAGATCTCTCTCTTCTCAGTGGTCACGTTCCAGAAAATTGGAGAACCGCCGTTATCTTTCCTCTACTGAAAAAACCTGAACTTGATTTGGTCTATAAAAATTTCCGTCCAGTCAGTAATCTTCTATTCACTTCCAAGGTTGTAGAAAAGGCTGCACTTCAACAACTTCTCGTACACTGTAAAAAAATGCCCCCCTCCCTAAATTCCAGTCCGACTTCCGTAAGTATCACTCGACAGAAATTGCTCTATTGAAGGTTCAGTGTGTTGAGTATGAATAATAAAGCAGTGACACTTCTCGCACTTTTGGACCTTAGTGCTGCTTTAGATACCATTGAACAATTCATTCTTCTGAATATCTTACAACGGGATTTTGGAGTCGTCAGGACTGCTTTAAATTGGTTCGGCTCATTTCTGTCCGGTCGCAAACAACGTATACTTGTTGGTGAGAAGACTTCTGATGACTTTAATCTGAACTGTGGAGTCCCCCAGGGTAGTTGTATGGGGCCTATTTTATTCACTCTCTACGTCTCCCGCCTCTTCAACATTATTTCTCAGCATCTCCCTTCCGTCCATGGTTATGCTGACAACAACCAGTTTTACATCTCCTTCCGACCTTGCTCTATCCATTCCGAAATTAACGCTGTCTGCGATTGAGATGTACATTGCTGATGTTCGTTCTTGGTTTATTGCTAATCGTTTAATGATCAACGACGCAACAACTGAGTTTCTAATTATTGGCACCCGCCAACAACTTGAAAAAACATCTATTGAATCTATTATTATTGGTGACACCCTCATTAAACCTTTAGAAAGCATCCAGAACCTTGAGTCCTGGTTCGATGCCCATATGCGAATGAACGTTCATATAGGCAAGGTTTGTAGCAGGGCTTTTCGCGGATTATACAACATAAGACAGATCAGAAAATTCCTTACCGTTCAATCGACTAAGACACTAGTCCACGCCTTTATATCCTCACGCCTTGATTACTGTAACGCACTTCTCTTCGGTCTACCTAAATATCAACTCGATCGCTTACAGAAAGTTCAGAATGCTGCGGCTAGAGTGATTTTTCAGATTCCGAAATTTGATTATATCACACCTGCACTTAGCGACCTACATTGGCTGCCAGTAACGTTCAGAGTTCAGTTTAAATTGCTCCTCTTTGTTTACAAGTCATTACGCAACCAAAGTCCACCCTACATTAAAGATCTTTTGTCCCTGAAACCAGCTACTAATTATGCTCTTCGCTCGTCTGTTCAATCTCTTCTGTTCGCTCCAAAAGCCAACTGCTCTTCACTTGGGGATCGAGCCTTTGCTCATGCTGAACCTGTTTTATGGAACTCGCTGCTATTAACTATAAGAACAAGTAGTGGCCTCGCCATTTTTAAAAAACAACTTAAAACATTTCTATTTAGGAAAGCTTTTAGTTTGTTTCAATAGTTCTGATATTTATTGCCTTTAAATATTTTAATTTTAATTAGTATAGAACATTAACTTATGTAAAGCGCTTCTGAAAATTGTTTATAGTTTTAGCGCTATATAAATTCCTTATCATCATCATAATCATTATCATTTTTTATCGTGGGGATCCACGCTTCCGGAATTTCTATTCCACTATCCCTGTTGTTATTGTCAAGGTAAAGTCTAAAATGAATAGCCTCTTTGACCCTGCGCGTGTAGTAATAAAGGTCACAATCAATAAACTTTACTTCGTTCCAGAGTGGCTTGTGTTCGTTGTTGTGATCATGCTCTGGAACGGCGGAGGTCTCGGTATGAGTCGGATGTCTCGATCGTGCTCCTTAATTCTGTCTTGCATGGGTCTTTCAGTCTCTCCCACGATTTTTTTTCATTAGTATCAAGCACTATTTACGCGGCATTGGTTAGTTTCGATGCTCGACTGTTTCATTTGTTGTTTTTCCTCAAAAAAAACTTGACGTTTTTATCTTTAATTCCTTTTCGTAGAGTTGTTGTAAACCGCTTCTCTTAGTTTTTTTGATCAATTTGAGCACAAATCATCGATTGTATGCAGCATTGTTAGAGGAGACGGAGCTTAGCGAAAATTGAAACACTCGTGGTAGTTTTGAAAAAGGTCCCACCTGAGCCGAGGCAATAAGAGACATTCCTAGAAAGTCACGATTTGATATGACTTCCACTCTAAGCAAATCTCCCAAATTTTTCCATAAGGTTTCCCTAACAATCAAGCTAAAATGGCTATGTGGTAAAACAACAAAAGAGGTTTTCCTTCTCACAAAATTACGTCCATAAGTAGGCAAAGGCTGTTTCATGTACTGACAATATGTAAAAGATGCGAGTTTTTCTGCCCGTTTTGATATGTCTTCTAGAGGTAATTAAGCAAAAACAAAGGCACAAGGTGCCTCTATAATCTCTCCTCTACGAAAGCCATATGGTAAAAGTAGATTATTCAAAGTGATTTAAGAGAAACCAAGAAAAACATTCACCCCTTAATGATTTTCTCTATTGTGTGGCGCGTTTTGCGCCAGTTCATTTTCAAATTTACCGCCCCTTAAAAAGTCTTAACAAGTCCCAGAAGTGTCGCACCATTCAACGCGATACTGTGAAAGTAGGTCAGGATCAAAGAATAAATTATCTGACCACAGTACTGGGATTCAAATCACGGATCTAATAACAATAATATAATGACTGCTGCTACTGCTGTAGCACCTCATTGTGTAGTTAATATTCTGTAGTCATACCTAATTACGTTTGGGACAAACCAACCAAAGCTCCACGCTAGTAATTATCACAAATAAAACGATACGTTATCGATGAAAGCGAAGATTTATCATATTTTTGTTGATGTGATATTTTGTTTTATCGACAGAATCTATGCAGTCGATGTGCTCCTATTGACCTCGAGCCTTTCTCTAATTTCGCCTTAAGAGGAATAAGAAAAATCCTTCCGTACCGTATTGAGACGTAAAGGACAAGAAAATGTCGATTTTGATTTCATTAAATTTCTCACTACGGTCCTTCCTTGTGGGGGTTAAACAATAATCAGGACTAAAATGATTAGAATCAAATCAGAGCCGGGAAACGTTTCTTTTTGGTCGTGCGCCATAAAAATATATTCGCCTTTGTTTACCGCGTAGAATTCTTCGAATCATCTGTTGCGAATATTGCAGGCCGCCCTAAAAGTAAATTAAAGCAAGAAATTCACACAGAATATGAAAAGTCGCGGGAGCTTGTTCGGAAAATTCCTTCAATTCGTCTACGCTCAAGCTCAGCCTGTGTATTTACGGGAGATGACAGAGATTTGACGTGCATGGGTCTCGTTCTACACATGATCTAGCACATTGCAAGAGGAGATTGCCAGGTTTTCCTTTGAGATTTTTCAGTTCATATTAATGCAAAGTAAAAAAAAAGCCGAATTGTCTTCTTTTTCCATTTTCAACTTGAGAGATGGTTTAAAAGACTTCCCACGCGAAAAATTGTGGTTTGACAGTGGTAAAAAAAAAATGAAAAATAAGACTGGTTCTCAGTAATTGATCCCTACTATCCGTCTCGTAACCCTTTCACTCCCAAGATCTCATCAGTAATTCCCCTTTCTGTGTGCCAAACTATTCTTAAGATTTTATTCGGAGAATTTGGTATTGGATCAACTAATAATCTCCTTAATGGTATTTTTCTTTATTCTCATCACTTGTCTGTTGATGTTGTATCAATATTAATTGCAAGGAGGAGGAGTTAAAGGATAACTTATACCGACTCTTAAGGCTTCTTTTCGGACGTAAAGCATCTTACCAAATCTAAAAAAGTCATAGTTGTTCAGAGTTCAAAGCTCATGTCTTCAGCATGTTGAATATTTAATTTAGGGTTTCAATAATATTGGAGAATCTTCATCATCGTTTTTATCATGGAACAAGCCACCCACATTGATACTTTACAGAATGACTGGTGACTTAGTCAGACGATAAATAACAAGCTTGATAAGCCTGAACTTGTTTCGTTTATATTTGTTGTTTTTGGCCTGGAGAGAATATCAACAAATGATAACAGTTGAGTCTAGTTACTTCATGCATTAGAGACTTTGACCTTTTGTTATCGAAATTCCTCAGCTAGAAGAGAAAGCACTTCTCCCTGATGATCATAAATTAGATGATATTGCATGTGTCTCTGCTTAGAAAGCTGGCAGAAAGTACTTTAAGATCAAAAAACATCGGTAGACAGATGAAATTGATCTTTGCGTTTTGAGCTTTTTCCAAGCGGAAACTAAGGCGAACAGTGTAAGCGTTTTGTTTTCGTGTCTTTTCCCTTGTTACTGGAAACCTTTTAATACTATCTCAAAACCGCTATACAAATACCTTGAGATGATAAACAAGTCTGTCAGCTTTAACAGAATTCACATTGTGATAACTGCGATGCGCTTTTGCTTGTATTGTTTTTTTTTCCTTGAATTTTTCGGCTAGTAAACGACGCTGACAAGGAGAATGCATAAAAAGTCTTCAGAAGCTAATTTTGTTGTTGAAATAAAGCGATTAGTATCGGCTGATGATTTTTCTGTCTGTAAACTGGCGTGTTTGAGCCACTAACAGCTGGTTTTTTTTTTTTTCCACAAACGTTTGACTGATGAAATTGATATGGGGTGTTAAAAGGATTGCAACAAAAGATGAATTTCGGTAAATATTTGCTGACCAGAGGAACTGAATGAAAGAAAATACGCCTTAAAATTACATAATTACCTATTATTTTTGGAAGCATTTGGGAATGATCTAATGACTGTTATATGACAGATATGTACGCCTTTAAGTCCTTGATCACTCGTTTGACTGTGTTCATTTCTGACTGACTAAAGTACCGTTCACCTCATTAACATCAAGCCATGATTTTCTCTGCCTTTTTCTCAAAGAAGAGTGTGCTTCTTTTGCTATGGATTTGCTTGATGCAAGAAAGAGCCAAAGGTATTTCATTTGTACTTTTAGACTTTTCGTCGTGTCTGTTCAATTTCCTATTAATTTTGCTTCCATTCAGAACAACAAGGCTTTTAGTTTGGATATATAGAGTTGAATTTCTTCTTTACAAGTAAAAGCGTTTAAACTACGTAAATTAGCCAAGCAACTGATAGCGTTAAGTCGCAAGCATGGCCTGTAACGTACCTTCATTCTAGTTATAGCAAGAGCTTGTTAAACCCCGCGCCCCACCCCCATTTCTTAGAAGCAAATGTATCCGGGGCACCAGACCTTAAATGCTGTCAGTCGATGAGCTGAGGCGAATTTTGCCTGTAACGTATCGTTATTTCAGTTATAGCGGGAATTAATCAAATCGCTTATCCTAAAACAACTGTCAGTTATTGAATTGAGGTGAAATTGGCCCATCTAAAATAAGTATGGCTACGTTGTTCGTTGGCCTAAGCAAACTTCTTTCCAATATCAAAAATGTCATATGTTTTCCTAAATGGGATATGACAATCCCTGAAAAGGCAATTTTTCAAAATGAAAGAAAAAAAAAGTCATGTTTTACTTCGTCAAGTACTATACTAATGAAAATATTTAAGAAAATTCTAGAGATTGATTGATTTCCGCATCAAAATGTATAGGTTGGACTCAGGGCGGGGGTAGGTGGAGGCTGTGCCACCCACCCAAAGTTTTCTTTCCACTCCGTTCTTCCTGCTCCTGCTCCTGCTCCTGCTCCTGCTCCTGCTCCTGCTCCTGCTCCTGCTCCTGCTCCTGCTCCTGCTCCTGCTCCTGCTCCTGCTCCTGCTCCTGCTCCTGCTCCTGCTCCTGCTCCTGCTCCTGCTCCTGCTCCTGCTCCGAGTCTAAATGCTCGATTAAAAAATCAAGTCGGAATGGCAGAGTGTTACCTAATTTGCCCTCATTACAAATATCAAATAAAGAGTTTTTTTTTTTACCTTTTTAATTTTTTTTTAACGTGAGCAACATAGCTTATTGACGTTTCTTTCCTTCTCGGAAACAGCTGCTTATTGTAAGAAATGAGCAACCAGCCCTTTCAATTTCCAAATTTCATCTAAGACAATATTTCAAAGCCAAGTTCCAGTTTTAGTCGTGAGAAAAGGACACAATGAAATTAATAAATGACCCCTTGTTTCCAGGTTATTGTGCTTTGTTTCCGGTAAACTCTGAGAAAAAAAATTAAAAGAGAAGTAGACAAAAGATTATTTTAAATTACTCTTTCACTGAGCATGGGGGTTTCTCACCATCAGCGATGATTTTCGGTAAACATGAAGTATTGCTAACTGCATCAGACGTTTACTACATTCCCTAATAGGTACTATTGACCTAAGAATATTAGGTTATTAGTTTACTCTCCATTTAGCTCTCATATTATCGCTGATATGTTCCTACTGTCTACAAATAACACTGTGACATCGAGGACGTCGTTTAAGACGATTTGAAGCATTTTTTTACTATTTTTATATTTTTCAAATATCACGTAACTCATGTAGAGCTTAATCTTCCTATCTTTCCAAGCCTCTGAGAAGGGAAAGATTGACATTCAATTGACAGATGATGACCTGAAGTGTCAGTACGTTTCATTTAGCGGCAAATTCTCCACTGATGGAACCCCTGTCAGAGTATTTGCTTCAATTAATCATGGAAATAAATCATCAGGGGTCCATGATTTAGCTTTTATTTGGATCGAAGATGTTACAACAAGCCATTTCAAAGCCTGTCTCAAACAGAGTGGCAAAACCCCAGAAGGCAACAGAACTATGATTGATTGGTTTGCATTCCAAGGATCACAATCGGGAGTATCACATGGTCAGATTCGTTTTAACCTTTTCACTACTGGATCACGATGCAAGTGGGTTAAATTTTCTCAGGTATGGTTAGCTTTTAATGTCAGTTGTTACTAATGAGTAGTTTGGTCATTGACTGTTTGCATCAATTTAACTCTCTTCATCTTCTGAATTTGTTTTATTTCTTTCTGGCACAACTTATGGACACTCATTTGAAGTCTTCAAAGCCTCTATTTCATTTACTCCTTACTTCCCCTGGTAAACAATTTACCATCCCTAATTCTTCTCGGTCCTTATTCGCGTTTTCTATTTCATTCAGTCTTTAGTTTTACTCACATACGTTGGGTCTTCCCATTTTTTCCCATTTAACCAATAAATTCATTTACTCATCATCTGCCTAGTCGTGTACTCGTTTATTTGACCTTTAATTCTACGCCTTTTTGTCTATCTTCCATTTTCCATCCTTCTCTTTAAAAGCTGTCTTTTGTTCCATAAAAAAAAGTTATGACTATTTTACAACGCAGAAAAAAAAACTGTGTGTTTTCTCTTCATATAAGGCGTTTTCATCAGTTCCCAAAATCCACGTGACTGTGCAACATGGAATTCCAAACAAAGGGCAGGACGCCATGAATGTTTGGATTACAAACGTTTCCGGGAATCGCTTTGAAGTTTGTTTACAAGAATCCACAACGTTCAGCGGCCTTCACGACAAGCTTTCGGTGGTATGTAAAAATGTAACCATGACAAAATCTATTTCACGCGGTCGTGGAATAGCTTCAAATTTTCTATTGTTCTTTCACTTGGCAGAACTGGATGGCGTTCGAATATTACCCGTCAATTTGGGAGGCAAAGGAGTCCTCATTGGTGAAGTTTTCCGAAAACGAAGTGCCATCTGCACGAGACAGTTACGCCCTGTGTAAGGTATGACCAAACAAAGGTTATTTTCCGAGTACTTTCAAAGTGATTACTATAGTTGATCTTGTTCACCTTAACCATGCCTTGCTTTACAAATGAACAAATGACAAGTTATATCACTTGTATCATAAAATTCGTGTTCGATCGACTGTTTCCTTCGTTTGTTTGCTTTACTTTTCTTTTCATTTTAATTAATTGATTGTTCACTTTCGTTTTCAATTTTATAACTTGGAAAATTAGGTCTTTTTTCTTTCGTCAAACGTAATCTCCACGCAGTTAGACTCATATTCTCCACATGGAGACTACAATCTTATAATCTGGATCGGTCAATCTCCCCTCCCTCCCCCCCCCCCCCCCTTCTGTATGAGGATAAAATGATGACCGGTAAGTGATACCTAGAAGACCAAATGGAACTAACATACCAATTAATATAAGCAATTCTAATTTTTTCTGAAACGAACCTCTTCTGGCATAAAGTTTCCAAATACATTGAGACTTTTCCTTGCTATTCAAAGATTCAAAATAACTCTTCGAGCGAAAGAGAATTCCGTTCTCCCAAAGGGACAGATCAGATACCTTTAACCTGGGGTAAGCGAAGCTTCGAGAAATATCACAATGAAATAGGACCTTTTTCGCTTTGCAGAATGTCTCCTTTTCAAGTCCATTTTACTCTGCACCAGTGGTACTCACCACTGTCATTAGTGGTGTCGGTAACAACGCAAACAGCGGGTGTCCAGCGAAAGGTCCTTCAATAACTTGGCTGGAGGTGAGGCGATGTAGTTTGGGGTCATTTCAGAGCATTAGATCATTAATATTTACAGAAGGCAAAAACGGCCTCCATGTGAGGGCATCGAACCAATAACTGTTGAATCAAGACAATTGAAGATTCAAATCAGTTATGTGAGTCAACTGGGGATCGTAATTAAAAATTAGAAAATAGTATAGAGGCAAATAGTTTGAGGTAATGACTACAGCTGAATGGCCGTATCTATAACTTGTTAGAGATTTTGCTTAATCATCATCTTTTCTGAGATTACTATCATAAAACACGAGCTGTATTGAAAGAAAAACGAACAAACAAAAACGCAGTTTAGTTAGAGCAAACCTACTGTTTAGTTAGTTTAGTAAGAGCAAACCTACTGCGTCAGCTACTGCCACGTTCAAGGAAAGAAGTTTTAAGTTAATTTAATAAAAGTTGCATTTTTTCCCTCTTCTTTGATAGGAAGTCTCCACCTATTATTTTCGAGTGTGTATCAAGGATAGTGCTGGATATGATGGTCAAAGAAGCAAAGTTCTGGTAGATTACTTGGTTATTGGAGGTATAATGTAGTACAAGAAGCTTATTGTATCCATGTTTTTTTCTAACACGTCCTACGTACGGTCGATTTTCGTTAGCAGTGCAGTTGTTACTTTTCACGACGTGCCAAACCTAAGGAAACAAACGATTCACGGGCCAGGGTTCATTGCTTTTCCGGAATAAATTATCAGGAAGTATGAGGGGTTATTGTCGAACTACAATGGTATTATGCAAAAGGTTTTCAAAGACAATACCGCTGATTTCAGATTGTTTAACGAGGAACGAATGAAACCTGTCAATGAATTGTTAAACGCTTAGAAGTACGTTCATTTTACTACGGCTCCTATTACCACTTTTGATATGATGTAATACGCTTTTTTTCTCTTTAAAGACTTATCAGCCGTGTCAAACTTGAAAAATTCATTTGCAGATCTCGATCCTTGTACAAATGCAAGTTGCAAGTATCACAGCCATTGTGTAGCCTTGTCTCCAAACCGATTTATTTGTGCTTGCGAAAGCAGCTGTCCATCATATGAAGAACAGGTCTGCGCATCTAACGGTCGCACATTTACCAACTTGTGCTTGCTTAAGCAAGAAATATGTAGAACTCGTGGGAATTATACAAAGTATCATCCTGGAAGCTGTGAAGGTACATTTTTGGTGATAAATAAGACGTAGTTTTCGTTAATTGAAGCAAACTTTTCTTTATGTGTACAGATAAACAAAGACGAATAGACAGACATGAAGATTAAAGAAGAAGCTGTCAATTCGTATTTTCAAAATATGGAATATAGATTCTCGAGTTCACTTAATTTCAGAAACAATTAGGCAAAAAACTCACATAAAGCTTTCAACTCGCTGTAGGTTTCCCTCTTCAGAAAGGAAGACATCAATTTCGAAACGTTCCTTCCTGGGCAGAGGATCATTGTGAAGTCATCAAGTTTAAGCCATTTAGATTTTACCCAGACCAGAAAATTTACATACACCTTACTGTTAATCATGTGAATTACAGTGACTCCACTGTAGTACATGAAGCCACAACACCCTGGATTGAGAGTGTTAACAGCACTCAGTTCACAGCCTGTGTAACTCGAGCCGGTAGGAATAATTACCCTTCGGATAGCTTTGCCACAGTTGATTGGGTTGCTCATCAGGGTGCTCCGTCTGGGGGAGTGGCAGGCGAGAAATGGTTCTCGAGATGGTGGACTGGGACTAGCTGTCAAACGGTTACCTTTGCTAAGGTATAGTGAGTTGTAATGTTCCAATTTTTAACTTAGTTTGAAACGACCTAAGAGTACACGAAACAAACGAAAGTCTCCCTGTATTATTTCTTTTCGCACACGTTAGTCATTTCAAAACTGTCAAGCCCTCTTTTGTTTAGGAAAACTAGGCGCGAGAGGAGGGGAGGGGGTGGAATCCACTTTGCAAGGAGTGAGTGACGTTCTTTAGCATTTAAAGATAATAGTGCGTGGCGTTTTGAACTCTTAAAGATACTGTTGTAAAAAGTTAGGCAAGGGTCAAGATTTTTTAGTACAAAATAACCCGGCTATGTTTTGTTTTTTTGTTTTGTTTTTTTTTTTTTTTCGTTTTATCTTCTTCTTTCGTCGGTTCGTTCGTTTGTTTTTTACTTATACACAGTACGGCATGATAAGCTTATACTTTCAATTTCAATATTTTTTCCAACGAGTTGCTTCCGCCAATTCCTACAGGGAAAATATTCCAAACAACCGACGATTTTTGCAACCGCTGAGCACTACAGGTCGCGCCTAAGGCATGATGCCACCACAGTATGGCTTGAAGACGTCACGTCAACTTCCTTCAAGATTTGTCTTCGGGAACTGCAAAATTTTGCCGGGGTTCATGAAGACATATCGGTGGTAGGTATTTGTGACTCCATTTTTCCGGTCTCTATCATTTTTTTTTTTTGAAAAAAGACTAATTACAGAGCAAAATAGTTTTAAAAAAATTGGAAATTTTATGAATTATGTAATGTACCATCATCCTCTACTACAGGAAGGTACCTTGTTGAATTCAACTCCCACCTGATAACGTATTTCAACTAATTTGTATGCTTAACTTGCGATCTGTGGAATGGAATGATATAAGTCAGAGAGCAGTAAACTAGTATCTATCACAGGTAGTGTTTAAATGGTAGGTCGAAGTGAAACCCTGGAACCAAGAGCGACTTTCCATGTGCCAATATTGTACCCATATTCTTTCTATCATCATCTTCTGTTAGAACTGGTTGGCGTTTGACTCCCTCCATAGACCACTGTTTTCAGAACACAGTGAAGTAACTTTCCAGAATGACGTTTTGCCTTCCGAGAGTGACAACTTTGCGTTTTGCAAGGTAAGCACAAGACTGAATAAGGAATTTGTGTTAGTCGCTAAACCTGAGGAATTTCTTTCCCCAAAGTTTGGGCTACCCATCGACCTAAAAAATTATGTGGAAAATCAATTTCGTATGGCGACTGTCCTTGAAGTACCGTTTTTGAAAGTGAATAATGTTTCTCAATGAGGAAACAAGAACATTTAGGCAGAAATATTTGGTCCACGCAAGGAAAAATAATCTCATTTGCAGTTAGCGAATGTGTTCTACAAGTGAAACTTGCCATTCTTCTGACGCTAGAATTCTAGCTCACCGCTCACATAATTGAAGCATACGTTTTTAGAAATTCAATATTTTATTATTTCAAATTAGCTGGAGGTTGTGAAAAATAGCTAAACTGCTCCCCACCAGCAAAAAAAGTTGTATTTCCACTCAACCTTTTTCAATAATTATGTTTATTGCTATCATATCGCTGTGATTTACACCAATTAACAAATAGATTCCACCTTACCGTCCACAAGTTCAACAAAAGATCACATATGACACCAAAATGTGGTGTGAAAAAACGAGTGGCACACCATATTTTGACGTCATCGGTGATTTATAACTGCACAGACCTACGGCCACATAGCATCTATTTTTTCTGTATCGTATAAAAACAAATTTATTGTTAACGATGACGTCATCTATGCGTCTGTCCTCCATTGCATCATAGGTAAGAACCGATCAAAAAGCTTAAAGGATTCAGCTTATCGTATAATAATCAATTCTATCTTTCGTATTTTTAGAACGTAACTTTCAGGTGGAGCTACAGAAAAACACCAACAGTGTTGTTAACGGCAAAACACTCCACCAACGGCGGAAATGCAGCCGCAGAGTGCAACGGAATTGCAAGCTGGATTGAGGTAATCTGCAAATCTGAAATTGCTGAGAAGCATTGTAAAGTCCGTTCATTTTACTCGGCTATTTTCTCCTTTCGAAAAGAATGAGTTAAGTCACTGGCTAAAGAAAAGTCCTATTTTTCTGCGTCATCAGCGTGATAGAACAGGCAACGACAGGGAAGAAAGAAAAAACTTGGCTCTCTTATGACCACCCGATTACCCGTTGGATGTAAATGCAATAGGCAACAGAGTATTCATATTGGGTATTTTACGTCAAAAATTTTATCATGAATCATATGTCAAACTTCTTTAACCTTTTAATCATCTGCTTTACGTGTGAGTGTGACAGAGTGAGTTCTTGTATCGTGTCGTAAATTGCTTTTTCGTGTGTCCAATATACTTTGTACTATTTTTGCCTGCTTCTTGCTTTTTCGAAACTTTTTTGTTAGCTTCCAATCTATCTATTTTGTCACTTTTTCCCTTTGAATTATTTGACAAAGCGCCGTGTTCTTATCACATATTCACATATCTCTCCTTCAACCTGAAAGACAACATGCAAAGTAAAAAAATCCTTGTCAGTGGTACTTAATCCTCTGGGAACTGGTTAGATTATAACACACCAATAATGTCATCTTCCGGGAGTACAATAGAGCTTACTTGACTAATATACCCCCTGTCAGTGATATGTAGTCCACAAGAGACTGGTTAGATTATAACACACCAATAAGGTCATCTCTCAAGAGTACCATAGAGCTTACTTGACCAACATTTCCGTGCGACTTTTAAAGCCTTATCTCTTTTTTTATTGAGTTCATCACCTGTTCCGGCTTCCGCATTTGTGTCAAGGAACTCTTCGTCCAGCGTTTCGATCCACTGACAGTGTCATATGCTGTACTAACAGGTGAGGGAATTCACTTGCCTGTTACAAAATTACTTATCAAGAGTATCCAGAATTTGAATTGAAAGGGGCTTAAGCACATAATGATAGGAGGGTCTTCAGGCCCTTTGAGGAGATGTTTCCGGGCTCTCAGGTCTCCTCGTCTCTAACAGCACCTACCTTTCCCTCCCAACATAGGAATTTTGCTCTCGTTCGAACATTTATTTCAACAGATATTTGCGAGGATGACTGGGAATATTTCAATGGATATTGCTATAGAAAAGTATCTTCCTGTGATTCATGGAGCAATGGCCAGGGAACATGCGCAGTCCTGGGAGCTAATCTTCCGAGTATCCATAGTCAAGAGGAAAATGTTTTTGTTCAAAGTCTACATGGTGGAGAGCATTCTTGGCTGGGGCTCTCTGATACCAAATCTGAAGGTCCTGAAGGGAACTTTGTTTGGAGCGATGGAGCACTATTTGACTTCAATTTTTGGGCGCAACACCAACCGAAAAAATCACATAAACAGAACTGTGTTCATACACTAGGTTTCCTTCAAGATCATCTGTACAAATGGAAAGATGTTAATTGCACTGAACGTCACAGATTCACTTGTAAGAAAGGTACGACATATTTTGAAGAATGAATCGGAGATGTTGCCATTAGTGGAGAATTAACAGCAATGTTTCGAGTCTTTTTTCTTTCTTACGTCCACTTATATCCTATCAAAAGATAACCTCACTCAAGGAAAGGAATGCTACATGGTTAATGACTGATAAGCTAACACATATATGTAAGCCTTTTGGTCGTTAAAAGGGGAACTATCTATTTCTGTTGATATAAAAAAATCTTAGTCAACTATTGCTTACGGCATCAGCTACTAGCTTACGATTTGTTAAACGTTACCTAAAGTAATAATCTCAGAAAAAAAAGAAATGATGCCATGTTTCACAGCTTTTTATGTTTTTCTTCTTGGATGCAAAATTGCATGGAAGTTAAAGTCAACGAAGTGACTTCCCTTTGTTGATACTTGAATAGCTTTAATTACCATCTTTACTTTTACAGACTACAACGAATGCAAAGATCTTTCCTTCGATTGCCCAGAGAATGCCACTTGTGTGAATAGAGATGGTACCTACTCATGTCGATGTCCTTCTGGATTTCGTTTAGATGGGAAAAACTGCTCAGGTCTGTAAAAACGTGACAACTTTAATGAACATCACATAATATAATTGCGAAAAAAATTAACATATACGGAACAATATAAAACCGTCGTTTTAAACATAAAAGGCCTCTAAGAAAATTTACAAATAAACCTCCCTTATCAACCCGAGTTACGAAAGGTAAAAATGTCAATATATCTGCTAACGATGTAATAATGCTTCTGATTTGGGTGTCAATTTTCAGATTTATGACGTTATCATGGCAACTGACATCACCACTGATAACAGACAGATTTATAACAATTTTTGGCCTAATACCTTTATATTTTCATTTTTATTCGGTGAAATATCTTCATTCTATGGCACATTAGGGAAATGTTATATCCTGACCTTTTGAAACGGTAAAAACTGAAGATCTTTCACACAATGTTGCATATACAGTCGAACCTCGATTATTGGGACTCGTTGGGACTGAACGAAATAGTCCGGATAATTGAGGGTCCTGATAATCGAGAATATGAATATTAATGAGAAACAAAAACTAATTATTTTAAGAGAGCGACATTTAATCGTGAAACAAAACATTCACAAATCGTTTTTAAAAAGTATGATCTACATCTTCACTTTCCGTTGAGAATACCTCCACAAGTGTGTATTAACAATTAAAATGAATGAAAAATGTTTTTACATTGGCCTAAAATGTCAAAGTAAGCCAGTTTGCCTTAAAGAAGAACATCGCGTGTGCATTGATCGAGAGTCCCATCATTCTTCCGAGCTACATGATTTGGATAGCGTCAACATTGTTCCGTCTTTCTATTCATAATATACACTTTTTAAAACATTCAACAGCTTCAGAGTTCGAAATAATTTTCTCATCTTGGCCTTCATGTTCCTTATCGCCGTTACTTTCATCTTCGAAAGAAGACTTCCAATAACGCTTTCTAAAATTTGCTCATCGGACAACTGTGGCGAAGTTGGGAGCTCATTTTCACTTAGCAACAAAGCAACTCTAAGTCAATCCGACCTCATTCGAATGTTCTTCATTAGTTAACACGCGTACGAGCGCTGCTTTTGCTTTTTGAAAGCGAAACAAAATCGCTTTTACTTCACTTTTCAAGCCTGCAGCTTTAAAAAAGGATATGGCTACGGATCTTGATCATGACTTTTAAAACAAAAAGTCTGGATAATCGAGGGTCGACTGTAATCTATAAATAGGCTATTTGGTATGAATTGCGAGTGGCTAAGAATGGGCCATTTTCCAAGAGCATTCACTAAAGGAAACGCAATAAATTTCACTGGAAAGATCTCTCAGCTCTTTTCGCAATCTTTCACTATAGATATAGCTGCTGGAAACCCTTAAGTCACTATTATTAAAAAACTGTCCTATTTTAAGCTGATTTAATACTCCTTTCCAGCTAATAATCGTTTGATGGTATCCAGCCGCTATCATTTTTTTTTGTTTGTTGACATTTTTAAAGCTCTCACTATGTCCGCATCCAGATCTCGCGCGATCAAAAACCCTATCAAAGTAAATTTTGTTCTTCAAACAGATATGGACGAGTGCACCTCAGGATCATTTCCTTGCCATGCAAAAGCCCAGTGTTTCAACATTCCTGGCTCTTTTTCCTGTAAATGTTCGGCAGGATATTCAGGCGATGGAAAAGGAAACTGTACATGTAAGTAAAAACGTTTGACTTGGTCTCCATCCTTCTGCAAAATACACTGCACGTCGACTCCCATCAACCCGAGCCTCCAAGAGAAATAGAAAAAGAAGGTTTGAGTTATGTGGAGCGCTCTTCTTCGAAGCTAAGGAAAAAAGCGCTGAAATAGGGAGAAACTTCAACCACATTTCTATTCTGTAGCTTTACATTCAGTTTAATTGTTTCCAAATGTCTTAACTTAGACTTAGCAGCTAAGAACTGTGCTGAGCTGTACAAATTTGGTAAGTCAACCAGCGGTGTTTATACAATCGACCCTGATGGTTCTGGTGCCTTTGATGTATACTGTGACCAAACAACAGTCGGTGGGGGGTGGACGGTGTTCCAAAAGAGACTGGATGGCTCAGTAAGTTTCTACCGCGGCTGGACCGATTACAAGAATGGCTTTGGTGACCTGAAAGGCGAATTTTGGCTGGGACTGGACAAGATACACCGTTTGACAAAAACAAAGAAAAGGCTTCGCGTAGATCTAAAGGACACCCAAGGCAACACCGCTTACGCCGAGTACGACATGTTTGCAGTTACCAGCGAGAGGACGAAGTACAAGCTCAGCCTTGGCACTTATTCAGGTAAATGAACGATGTTGTGTAGGTGGACCTCTGCTTGTGATACTAAACTTGTTATACTAAATAATGGTTCTCGTTAAATGTGGTTTAAGTTATCGTATGACATCTTATTTTCCTATTTTTTTTTTACAAATGTTGGGCGGGAGGTCCCTAATGAAGAAAACTACACCCGAGGCATTGAGTATCCTTCGTGGCTATAGTGTACTTAACAAGGATGAATTTATCCAACTAAAAGAGAGAAAAACACGACTTTGCACCTTGCAGTGCCGACTAACAATCCTTCACAGCTTACAGTTGTGATGCTACAATATAATTGATGATGCTGAATCAGCATTTACCTGTGCAATGCAGCCATTATCAAATATATTAAAACTTTTTAGATTTCTTTTATTTCAGGAACTGCTGGTGATTCTCTTGCTATTCATCGTGGCCATTTCTTTACAACCAAAGATCAGGACAACGACAGCTGGGTTAGAAACTGTGCTGTGGTGTTCAAAGGAGCCTGGTGGTACACGGGCTGTCATCAGTCTAACCTGAATGGATTTTACCATCATGGGAAGCACTCATCTTACGCCGATGGAGTCAACTGGTATCACTGGATGGGACATTACTACTCCGTCAAGAGAGCTGAGATGAAAATAAGACCAGTTTCGTTTTAGAACTTCCTATTTTGTTTCCATTTCAACGTTGTTTATTCTAAATTGCGTTTTTATTAACCACAATTCACTAAAATGGAGTTATCGTAACAATGAAAACTATTGTGTATTGTAAAGCAAACAAAAATCACGAGAATGAGCGGGTCATATTTGTCCATATCGATTTAGCGGAGAGACTTCAACTCATTCAAAAGAATATGATCGCAATGGGTTCATACGTATAACAGAATGCTCTCAATATTTGTCACTCTGTCCGGCAAGGTAAATTAATCTTTTTTTTTTCCATCAGCGTCTAAAACATGAGAATAAATTACTGACTGAGCCATCGGCTGAATTAGTACGCAATGACATGATTAAATACCTGAGAATAGGCGATGACAAAGTTATATAGCCGATAACAATTCATGATCGACAACAGGAAGATGAATAACGTAAAAACACCGTAAATTCAACTCAAGTCAAAGCTGAGTATTAAAGGCTTGGAAATTTGTTAAAAAAGTACGTTTGGTATTAACCAACAACTTTGCTCAATCTGGTTTGTCTCGGTGCATACTACATTCGGCATGGCCGGATAGAACTGGCTGTGAATTGCTCCTAGCATGCCGTCAGGCTTAGAGACAAAGACCGACACAATCATCTGAATAACATGTGAATGATATAAAAGATTACTCGCCTCTTTAAAGTAGGGAAATTTAATTCCAATGGCGAAATCATCAATGGAAGGATGTGCGTTCTAAGCTAGTTTCGCAAATTAGTAAGGGCCACGATTTTCATTCATTATGGCATTTAAATAACTTTTCGATATTCCGATAGCTACAATGAAACAACCTTCATTTTGACCCTCAGCTTTGACTTCTGAATGACTCACTCATTATCACGTCGTGCAGAATGAAGGCTACAGCAGGAGCATGGCTTTCAAACAACTCACGAAATGAGTACAAGAAAACATATCCATTCCTAGCCACTATTTAGACCAAGGGTGTAGTTTCAATATTTTTACATTTCAATCTGCTAATTCCTTATTATCACCGAGAGGTCTTTGATTTAATCTTTCAGAGCCTACCTACTATTCTATCATCAGCTACGAAATAAGAACATAAACTTAAGGCAGTAAAAAAGAATCGTATGATTAATAAACTCAGTGATATTGCAATTTTAACAATATTCCATAGGCTTGATTTCACATTCGGTTCACTACAAAAGATAACAAAAATTTGCACATGTTAATTACCGAACAGGAAAACACAATGAGTTCAAGTAACTTTGTTCCGTATTATGATCATGTCAATTCTCGTTTCAAGTTGGTGTTTTATACAAATGAGTGCACTTATTTACTTGACATTAAGAGTAAATTACTAATCTAAATTTCTAAATAGTCGATACAGCGACTACAGCAAGTCATTCAGCTGAATTGATCCACTTTGATAAACTGAAAATAACCTGATCTCTGCGTGACGCCTTCAGTTAACGTGCGTGAATGTCAGAACTGAGCCGCTTACCTTACCAAACGCAGTGACGGAATTTGAATGACTGCCCTTAGCAAGAGTTAATAATTGTCCTCAGTCATCCATTTTATCTGGTTTTTAAGTCTGTGTATCTCTAGAATGAGAAATCTGAGTGAGCATCAGGCAGTTTTAAAATTATTGCTATTTGTTCTTCATTCCTTTGACAAGACAATACAGGCGAATTATAGAACGGAATGGAGTCATATTAATTAATGGGTCTCAGAACAACTGATTAGAAATATGTAATTTTTTGTTAACACATAGAATAAAGCGGCTATTGGATTATGGTGCAAAGTCTGTTCATGTCATTCAAAGTCACTGCTAAAATCGCTCCCTCTCCAAATACAAAGCTTCGCTTACTTCTTTCTTTTTTTCACTGTCTAGTTAAACCGCTAAGGGTTGATTCGGTTCCTATTTTGCGGCCAAAGTGGAATCGGCAATATTCTTTGTTGTCAACCATATCCACGTTCTTAGAAAATGTCAATCGAATAGAAAAGGTTGAACGAAACGAAAAGAATCACGCTATACGCTACAAAAGACTTTGCTATAAGGCCAATTGGTCAAACATAAATTTATGACACAGACAATGATTAATTACCTGAACAGATCATGCTACAGTAATTTATTCTGTTTACCACTCTCTTCCAAAGCCAAGGGAGGAAATTCGTCCAACGGGGATCGAAGCATGAATTTGTTAGCGGCAGTGTTTACCATAACAATGGCTGGCAGGCTTGAATCGGAATTTGGAAAGAAAGGAACCTTTCAGGCTGTTACTATGCGCGCTGCTAGATAAGCCGCACCATTTCCTTCCTGACTTTCTCATAAATTTAATGGAGTGAAGTGAACATAACTTTTCGAACCGAGGTCTTCCTAATTATGAGCGATGGAATTTCGTAAATTACCAATTGTCAACACTAGCCGATATCAAAGTGAAACGACAAAGTAATCCTTAAAAAAGCTGTATACTATACTATACTATACAAAGAGCGGAAAAAATCTTCCCTTTCAAGTCGAGGACGAGAGAATTTTTCAGTCACTGAAATTAGTGACGTTAAGAGTGGGCGTGTGGAGCGGTACAACAAGAAAAAAATGCTCGCAGTTATTTAAATGACGCACACAATATGTTGTATTATAATGGTTTGCATCAGCGTTTTCACCAGTCCATAATGACCGCAATTTATATACAGTTAGGCCGCAGCCAGAATAAAAAACAAGTACGATGACTCCATTTTTCTCCGATTTTGCTGCAGTTTACTGTTCTTATTGTGATGAGGCAAATGTCTGCTGAGCAAGAAACGGTGCTAATAGCTCTTCAGTCAGTTCCACGCCCACAAAGCATTGTAATAACGTCGACCACAGCCTCTCTTTAGGCACGGCGAACAAGAAGATCAAAACACTTCTTCAGAAAATGAAGAAACAGCTTCCATACGTTCAAAATGATATCAGCATCATCAAAGAAAGAAACAACAAACACCGGTGTTTATACAATCGACCCTGATGGTTCAATTGCTTTTAACGTCTTTTTTGACCAAACAACAGCTGGTCCGGTTAGGGGGAGGGGGGGTGGACGGTGTTTCAGAAGAGACTGGATGGCTCGGTTGATTTCCACCGTAGCTTGACCGATAGCAAGAATGGGTTTGGTAACCTGAACGGAGAACTTTGGCTGGGACTGGACAGGATTCACCGTCTGACGATAATGAAAAACAAGCTCCGTGAGGATCTTACAGCCTTCAAGTGAAACACTGCGTTTGTACTTTCCGACGTACTTTCCAGTGAGAGGACTAAGTACAAGCTCAGTCTTGGAAAATACTCAGGTAATTACAGTGGAGAAAATAGAAAAAAAAAATCACATTAAAAATATGATATGAAATGACATTAATTTGCATGTGAATGAAAACTTATCATATGGAAGGACGAGTAATAAAAAATGAGGCCAACTACAATTCGAAATGGCCAATTGAATCTCCATATCAAGTCTAATCTATAAACAAACGTAAGGGCTGTAACCAGTAGTGCGGTATTTTCTGGACTCATTTAGTTCGCGCTGAAAAAAAAAATTGGAAAAAATAAACAATTCAAGATCATAAAAACAAAGCAATTCTAGTCTTGAATTTAAAGGTTTTTTTTTTATACTTATAATACGTTTTACGGCAAATGGTTCTGGTGATGACTTCCGCTCTGGTTGTCGAAACGTCAGTCACCACTACCGGCAACAGTCCTTCTCAGGACTACACTAACCCGGACGATCAAACTACAATATTACATATAATACGTTTGTTTGCTGTTAGAGATGGGGTTTTGGTATTTCATGAAAATAGGTAATGTCCTCATTGCACCTCGAGGAAATGTTTGCCAGCAATTTCAACAAAATAGGTCTTATTTATAATTGAAAACTCACCAAATATTGGCAGCACATGGTGATTTTGAAGCCTATTAGCACCCGTATTGTTCAACTCATGCCGAGTTGAAGTATCCAATTTCATCAAACGCCTTTTGGGTAAAACAAAATTAATATGAAACCTAGTTGCATCCTTGAACGAAACACAGAATAGCTGTGTCCACTGACATAACACAGAATTCTAGATTCACCCTAGAAACAACAACAACAAACAACAACCTATCTTATTTACCCCACAACATATCAATACAACAACAGATATAAATTTTGATCGATAGGGACCGGTACCCAAATTAAATTAGCCACAGACTTGATGAAACTGAGTTCCGGGAGGTTATTGGGCGAAAAGAATTGATAATACTAGTGAAAAAGTCCTGTCTAAGACCCTTTCAAAGATCCAAACCAATTTGAAGGTGATGAGAAAAGGCCCCATGGTGTAATGGCTAGCACTCTGGACTTTGAATCCAGCAATCCGAGTTCAAATCTCGGTGGGACCTTATACGCTTTTCGTTTTCATTTTTATTTTCATTACCCTAAAGCATATAGTATCTCTCAAAAAGTACGGTGGGGAATTTTGTATCTAGTTGTCTCTTCCGTCAAAAAATACGTTTCTTCGCTATTAGAGATGGGGTTTTGGTATTTCATGAAAATAGGCAATGCCCTCGTTATACCCCAAGATAATATTCAACAGGCATTTCAAACAAATAGGTCTTATTTATAATTGAAAATTCACCAAATATTGGAAGAAAATGGGGATTTTGGAGCCTATTAACACTCGTACTATTCAACTCATGCCGAGTTGAAGTTTCCAATTTCATCAAACTCCTTTTGGGTTAAACAAAATTAATATGAAACCTAGTTGCATCCTTGAAAGAAATCTCAACTGTATCAGATTAATACCAGAGGTAGCTGTACAGTCTTAGTCTAAGATTTAAAAATTTGACATTGTTTGGCTGAATCTTTATATAAACAAAATGGTTGCTAAGTAGTGGTTATAGGAAAACAGGACTTTTTGCGAAAGTGGCTTTTTTGCAAGATGTTCCCACTGCGTTAGCAGCTAACATTTTTGCAACAAAATGTCGAACCCTTTAGTGTAGAACACGTGGCCACTAGAATATTTAAAAAGTGGGGAAACTGAATTCGCAAGTAAGCACAGCCGTCTCCTCGATCGTTAAAAAGTATGAGGAATGACGAACGGGAAACTTCGAAAAAAACTTTACGTCTCGAATGACGTTTTTTTCAAATTTGTTTATTTGTTTGTTATTTTTTTTTCTTTATCACTTTTTACTATTATTTAAAAAGGCGATATTTAATTCCATTACAAGAAAGTTCAAGAAAAACACCCACGGCAAACGACCAATTTTTTGGGAGGCTACTTTCCACTGTTTTACTCCCTTGTGTAAAAAGTATTCATCGAAAGTAAAAGGAGACTTTTTTCAGCAGCGTTGATAGAACGACTACACGAAAAATTAGTAATTTCATAAAACTCTTGCTCAGGCTGACTTTTAACAATACTTCCCTTCAACAAATATTTTATTTAAAACTAAAACACCTGTCGATGCAATGAATATTTTAATCCTGCCACCCGAGGCGAAATAAATTGCCCAGCCAATATGTGTTTTAAGATAAACTTGTAGTTGATCTAGAGTTAACTTGCCTCTTCCAAGTTTTAGAGAGGTACGATTACACTTCATTTCTACTTTTTATTCTCCTCAATTAATATGTCAAGTTTTAAAGAATCTTTATGTCATAAACCACAAATAAGAGGTACGTTTGTAATTATGCTGCAGGTAGGATTACAAAACCTCGTTTTAATTTCCTATAATACTTGTCTGTCTCCGCAGCACGAACATTATAAAGACAAACCCCTTGAGTAATAAATGTAATTTTTTTTCGACTAACTTTCGTTAACATTTTTTCGTTGTTGTTTTTTTTCGGTGGTAACAAAAGCCTTTGAAAGAAATTTCCATTCTTTTTATTATAATTATTCCTAAACGATTACTCAAAGTTTTCTTTTTTCTCCCGCCTACTAACTTTCTAGTGTTTATTCCCTATAAAAACAACATTGCCTTCGATAACCAACCATTATTCTGTTGCACTGCGTGGGATTCGACTTACAAACGATTTGCAGATGCTACAGTTTGGCGCCATAAAGATTTTGCATTGATAATTTCCATCATTTGGGAGAATCGTCATCTGTTCAATTATAAATATAAAATCTCTAATCAACTTTCAAAATAAAAACCTGTCTTGCGTCGTATCGATGTCATTTGTCTTCAGTTTTTCTCATGAAACCAATTTCTTGTTTAGAGAAAAAACTATATGATATGAACACGACAAGCAAGCAAAATTCTACTTTGGATGACGACTGCTCTGGTGCACTAAAAAATGCTGAAATCGTAATTTTGTCAGCGATGAACAGTGTGTTGGCGCTTATCTCCGTTGTTGGAAATGCACTCATTTTGGCAGCCATTTACAGAGTTCAAAGCCAGAGGACCCCTTCAAATGCGTTCGTTGCTTCTATGGGAGTCGCAGACTTCTCCGTAGGTCTGTTTATGAACCCGCTCTGGGTTGCAAAGAGTGTCTTGAACATCTGGAAAAGTGACAACCATCTTTCGACAGCCATTGAAGTTCTGACGATGCAGACAATTGTAGCCACTACCTTCAGCTTATGCGCAGTGAGCGTGGATCGCTATATAGCAGTGACTAAAATGCGTTATATCGAGATTATGAGTTGGAAACGCATCCGAATCATAATCCTTCTCATCTGGACCTTTTCCATACTGTTTGCGTGTTTCCGTCTCCTTATTACAGATCCCCTTCAGCTACCAAAGCTGTGGCTGGCCGCTACAGTAATCACTGTCGTAGCGCCTTTAACACTCATCTCTATCTGTTATTATCATATCTTTAAAGCAGCTCGCTTTCAAATTAGAAAAATTTCAGCCTCTGAAGAAACTAGGATTAGTGTCGATCAAGCTTTCATGCAGCTTAAGCACCGTAAGGCAGCTTTAACAATAGGAATTGTTGTTGGTGTTTTCACAATTTGTTGGACCCCAAGTTTGGTGATCTCTCTCGTTCAGTTCTTTACTGTTAATAATTGCCAGAAGCTTATGATAAATGGCTACTGGTTTTGGGGAGCGCTGGCAGAGTTTAGCAACTCGGCTCTTAATCCTTTCATATATTGCATGAGAAGCAGAGACTTCAGGAAGGCTGTAAAGAAGGTGATTGGTGATTGTGTCTACTAACTGTAATTTTCACCGATAATGAGCTTTGAAATAACTAGACAAGTACGCAGTTTCGATGCGAAGGCTGCTGAGTAAAGGATAATTTGCATGAAGAATTTGTCACTTAGAGGTTTAAAATCGAAGTTTTTACGATTTTTCCGCTTAGGCCGGTAAGTATCAAAACCTCCTTTGATACCATCAATATTGACGAACGATATTCGCGCGAAAAGCCTCACTAAGATCAATTTTATTAGTTAAAATTTCAGGTGAAAAACTTTTATAGCCAAAATATGTTTTACATCAAGTATAATTGAACGAAACAACAAATACGTTAGCATAATTATAAAGACTATCTGAAACTCCAAACAATGTTCCCAATATATAAATTTTAAAAGATAGCTTGGTTTTTTTATGTCAATATGATAAATTATTCACTCAGCACTTTGTGGAAAAAGTGTATCTCCCTTCAAATACGCCCCACATCTAAGCCAAGATCTTTTTGATCAATAATTTTATTGCAAAATGTAACTGTCAAAAGAACAAAGAAAAAAGACTGGCAAACATTATCCCGTATTTGCAGTTTTACCTCTCCGTGGAACATACGCTGTTTCTTTAGAAGAAGATAAATTGTCTCTTAGTCTTTGTGACAAGTTAATATAACTGATTATCTTATGAATGCAAAAAACGCACGTAACAAGCGCTGCTGGCATCGAGTTTGCCCTCTGGCTAATGTGTAGCAAAAAGTCGTCAAGAAATAACTGCGTCAAGATGTCAGGTGTTCACTACGGGAGAAATGTGGGCAACGTTATCTCCAGACAGTCTAAATCGCTCGGATCTAGCTTTGGATATATACCTCTGTGACACCTTGAGATGATCAACGTGAAACTTCTCTTGTAAAAGCGTAACAACTGTTTTAAAAGATATCGCATTGAATCTGAAGGGCAGAGTTAGTATTCAGCTCTTTAGAGACGAAGGACTAAAAAAAATAGAGCTCATCGAGCTAAATATACGGATGACCCAGCTATGCTACCCAATCACAACCTATGAGAAATAACAGCTCGTTGAATTTTTTCGCAAGTCACTTGCAAAATCATATCACCACAAAATTCGTAACGGTTGGGAGATTTCTGATAAAACTCTAATCAGTCCATCAGTCCAGTAGTCAAAGCGTCATCTCTATACTTGGGACGAGAGTGGTTCCTCTAAAGCCCATTTTGTCTCATTAGGCTTACAGCTTTGTAGAAATGAAGAAGGGCTTTAAGAATATTCACTCGAGCCTAAATTCAAAGTCAGCTGAGTTTTATCATTGTGTTGGATTGTTAGGATGACCTAGCTCGAACACCATGGGCAAACGGGAGGCACCAGGAGTATAATAGAGAACTTATATTTGGGGCAACTGCCATTATTTTTCTTAGTGACTCTTTCAGCCCTAAGTACCCGCTTGAATATCCTATCGGCAGGTGTGTGGGGGCTTACGGGACAAATTAAACATATT